>NC_140172.1:125691280-125716280 GCF_963971535.1 Notolepis coatsorum | reverse complement strand
GATGACAGAACATAGAAAATTGTTTATTAACAGTGCTGACACTGATGACACGGCCACTACGCAAAGTGTGCTCTCTCTCTCTCTCTCTCTCTCTCTCTCTCTCTCTCTCTCTCTCTCACACACACACACACACACACACACACACACACACACACACACACACACACACACACACACACACACACACACACACACACACACACACACTTTAACGGATATCGGGTATCACTTGATACTTTTCTAGTATCAGTGTATCGTGGAACCCCAGTGGAGCTCAAATGAAAGGTAAAATTGTATGTGCAATTTTACATATGCAAGCTAGCTCACTATTGGGTCTGTGAACGTAACAAATAGTCGACACTTCTCCTCACTGTAAATCAGCCATGTAAATCACATGGTGCTAAAGCTCTATATAAATGTCCTTATGTGCACACTGACCTTGGTGAAGAAGATGTCTTTATTTGTCATGCACATGAACACACACGCATGCGAGATGGGCGACTCACAGGAACACACACACACACACACATGCATTGTGTCGCTGATGAAATGCCTCTCTGCGCTTGACCCATTACCCCCTCCCCCCCCGCCCAAGGGCAGCCGGGAGCATCCATCTTCATCAGGGATGCGTGTTAGCGATCTGTTCTGCATGTTTTTCCATTGTGTTCATCTCTTTCCCTGGAGGGGAAACCCTTGCGAGCACGGGGGGGAGACCCTGCAAACTCCACACTCAGGTCCCGGAGATACCCCACCTGGGCACCTGGCAACCCGGCGACCTGGTCCCCAAGCGGGAATCGAACCCAGGGGCTTCTTGCTGTGAGGCGACAGGGTTAACCACTGCACCACTGCGCCGCCGTGTACCTGGCAACCCGGCAACCTGGTCCCCAAGCGGGAATCGACCCCAGGACCCGCTTGCTGTGAGGCGACAGGGTTAACCACTGCACCACCGCGCCGCCGTGGCACACAGGTAAACTGAGAAGCTGTCTTTTTCCTCTACTTTACTGTAATCACGGAACGCATTCAGGGGTGAGAGACTAGACACCACCACATCACCATGGCTGGTCAGTGGTCACACTGACCTCATTGTTTGTTCCAGGTATGCCACATTCAGACCCAGTGGAGAGCTAGCTTGCGTAGTGTTCCATGGGTTTGACGTGTCGGATTACTTCACGCCCGTCAGTCCAATCGTTGCAAAACTCGGTGATACACGTGTTGAAAAAAGGTCGGGGAACAGGTCTGTAGACTTGTTTTAAAATGGTGCAATAGGGCACACTGCAACATATATTTTTACATCGCATCCTTTGCATTGCAGATCCACTTACGACAACATCTGTTTAGGAGCATTCTCTTCAGAAGAATTCTCTTGAAAAGATTCTCTAAGCTAATATTTGCAGATATTACAAGTTAGCCACTACGACTGTTTAACGGACTGCTTTTTAACGGAGCAGTTTACAACTTATGCCTCACATTCACACACCAACGGTGGAGGCGACCATGCAAGGTGCCAACCTGCTCATCGGGAGCAGTTAGGGGTTAAGTGTCTTGCTCAAGGACACTTCCACACGCTGCCAGGAAGTAGCTGGAATCTAACCGGGAACCTTCTGATTACCAGACGACCACTCTACCTCCTGAGCCGCTGTCGCCCCCAGTGTTATCCAAGCATCATAGAATTTGAATTTGAATGTATTCACACACACGATATGATACATGTCATCATCGTAGGAACATCATCATCAAAATTGTGTGCGTGTGCCAGGTCTCCCAAGAAGCTATTGAAAGCTTTTGGAGGGAGCCTGATTACAAACAATGGCCTCCAAATATGGACAACATATAACATGCATAAGTTTACATACTTACTTACTTACTTACTTACTTACTTACTTACTTACTTACTTACTTACTTACTTACTTACTTACTTACTTACTTACTTACTTACTTACTTACTTACTTACTTACTTACTTACTTACTTACTTACTTACTTACTTACTTACTTACTTACTTACTTACTGGACACATTTCAGTCAGGTTTCAGAGCCAACCACAGCACAGAATCTGCCCTGCTTAAGGTCACCAATGACCTGCTCCTCACTACAGACAACCGGGACTGCGCTGTCCTTATGCTCTTAGACCTCAGTGCAGCTTTCGATACAATAGACCATGTTATCCTCATTGACCGTCTTCACCAGGCAGTTGGTGTCAGTGGCACAGCCCTATCATGGTTCACCTCCTACCTCAGTGATAGAAGCTTCTCCGTTAACATCGGAAACTGCTCCTCCCCCTCTGCCTCTCTCTCTTGCGGGGTTCCACAAGGCTCCATCCTTGGCCCTATAGTATCCTATTCTCCCTATACATGCTGCCCCTTGGTCTGATAATAAAAAAACACAACATCTCTTTCCATTTTTATGCTGACGACACTCAGGTCTATCTCCCCATGAAACCCAACAATATAAACAATCTTGACAGTCTTCATTCCTGCCTAGACGACATCAAATGCTGGATGGCACACAATTTTCTACAGCTCAATCACTCAAAATGTGAAATCCTCCTTTTCGGCCCTCCAAACCAAACCAATGCCATTGCCAGCAGCCTGGGTAACCTGTCTCCCCTAGTCAAGCCCTTTGTTAAAAACCTGGGCGTGCTGGGGCGGTTAGGTGGCCGAGCGGAGATTGCGTTCGTCACCAGCCCCGGAGCTGTGAGCTGGATTCGCCTGTTCGAATCCAGCTCACAGCTCCGGGGTTGTCACCAGCTTGGCTGGCCGTCTGCACTAATACAATTGGCTGTATTAGAGGGTGGGAGAAGCTGGCGGGGTGGGTCCGGGTCGTTGTAAACAGCGACTCCTACAGTTCGGTCGGGGCGCCTGCTAAGCGCGGATAGGACTCGAGGGGGATAGTGTGGTCCTCCCACGCGCTACGCCCTCTCGATGAGAATCCGCGCTGCCAGGTGAAAAGAAGCGGTGATTGGCTGGACGTGTGTCGGAGGAAGCACGTGGTAGCCTCCACTCTCCCAGATGATCTGACTGTGGGGGGTAAGTGCGCAGCGACCAGGAAGGGACTGGGAATTGGCATACGACTAACATTGGGATGGGAAAAAATCGGAGGAAAATGGAGGGGGAAAAAGACCAAAAAAAAAAAAAAAAAAAAAACCTGGGCGTGCTCTTTGACCCCGAGTTTTCCTTCAATAGGCAGGTAAACTCGGTGGTGAAGGGGTGCTTTTTCCAGCTCCGGTCCATAGCCAAGATCAAGGCCATTCTCTCCCCCTCAGACCTGGAAAGAGTAATTCACGCCTTCATATCCTCACGCTTAGACTACTGTAACTCCCTGTACCTGGGGCTAAATAAATCCACCATAGCCCGTCTACAACTCCCCCAAAACGCTGCCGCTAGACTGCTCACAGGTACCCGGAAGAGAGCTCACATCACCCCTGTACTTGCCTCCCTCCACTGGCTCCCGGTGCGCTTTAGAATAGACTTCAAGGTCCTCTTAATGGTTTATAAAGCCCTAAATGGTAAAGCCCCTGCTTACCTAGCAGACCTCCTCACCCCCTATACCAACGCCAGGGCCCTCAGATCGGCTGATAAGGGTCTCCTAACCACTCGTAGGTCTAACTTCAAGTCTAGGGGGGGACGTGCTTTTGCGGTCGCAGCCCCTGACCTCTGGAACAGCATCCCCATGTCCATCAAATCTGCCCCCTCCATCGAGTCTTTTAAATCAAAACTCAAAACCCACCTATATCGCCTGGCCTTCCCTGACTCACTTTGACTCTTGCCGTACTTGTTGACGTGTTGTTCTGTTTTTCCTTTGTCTATCCGTTGATTTTATTTTATTTTTCTGTTTATTTTATACTTTTCTTTGTACTTAGCTATGTGAAGCACTTTGGTTGACAAGCGTCATGTTTAAACGTGCTATACAAATAAATTTGATTGATTGATTGATTGATTGATTGATTACATACATACATACATACATACATACATACATACATACATACATACATACATACATACATACATACATACATACATACATACATACATACATACATACATACATACATACATACATACATACATACATAAATAAATAAATAAATAAATAAATAAATAAATAAATAAATAAATAAATAAATAAATAAATAAATAAATAAATAAATAAATAAATAAATAAATAAATAAATAAATAAATAAATACACTAATATTCCCAAGTTTAGTTACTATTTACATATATGATTTGAGCCATTTCTCGTTCAATTACTTTTTGATGGTGGAGATGGATGGAGATGGAGAACTTGGAAAGTACATTAAGTAAAGGTTATTTTATTCATAATTATCCATAACTGGGGGCCAGGGAGCAACACTTTTCACGACTCATAATAATGTCCACAATAATGTAAATGAATAATAGATGGATTCATATAGATATCGTGGCATTTACAATGTTATAGCGAAGCACATCCCAACGCACCAGGGGAGAGGAGAAACGGGTGATTCCCGTGGCTAAATAAGTCTTATTCTTATCATGAATTATATAGTTTCACAAAATAATCTCAGAATAATCTAAAAATCAAAGAGGGGAAAACAAAACACCTGGTGGGTGTTTCACAGAGGCGTGTGCACTGCACTCTATCATGTATTCATGAGGTCTTCGCCCACGTCTCGCACGGACGCATCTCTGTGAGTTCAGATGTCAGCTAAGCTTAGCCATAACTTTTAATAACGTTTCTTCGCTACAGACCAAGGCCGTGCGCGGCAGAACGCGAGCGGGGAGCCGAGGCGTTACGCATTCTAAAGGCACGCCGCGGAGGGAAACCGCCCGAGGCGCAGTGTCTCAGATTAAACATAAAAAGCCTCAACGGAACATGTGTGAAATATTTAAATGGTCAGAAGCTGAAAACACGCTAATCAGGAATTTCCTTTCGTGTAGTGTGTTGTGACCTAGAGAAAGACGTGTCTATGTAGTGCTCATTATTCTGTAAATAAATATCAATACTTATAATACTATTATTATTACTGCTGCTAACACTTCTAATAATAATAATAATAATAATGATGATTGCAATGATGATAATCATATCCATTGTAGTTTCCATGTTAAATATAACAACATAAACCTTGTAATCTCCCGAGTGGTGTGTGACCCAGACACATATTCATGAGGGCCGGTGGAGACAAGGGCATTTGATAGAGTCTGTGGAGCGCGGCCTAATCTAGTAGAAAACATGTTCTTATGCTCGGCTGAGGCTTTCTGGTTCTCTCTATCCCACGGGCGCTTCTGTCAGAGAGGCAAGTTGGTGTAACCCTGTGAGGCCCCCGGTTGCAAAATTACAACATCAGTTTTAGCTTTTAGCTATTTAAAAAAAATATATATATATATATATATATTTTTTTTATTTTTATTTTTTTTACCACATTTACATAGTCAATGGGTCCTGTTGTCCAGCCTCACAATGCTATTGGGTGGTAAATGTGTTTATAGGTCCCACCATCTGGCCTCTGAAGTTGCTAATGTCTTTTTTTGTTTGGTCCTCACAGGGTGCACTGGGACTCGTGTGCTGTAGCCTATAGGGGGAAGTTGTGCTGTCGTTGAAACAAACAAGACCGTGGAAATTGTGTAAAGTTCCACAGGTATAGAGAGGCATGCAGCCTGATAAAGGTCAGGTATATTACTACTGTATACAAAAATATTACGTATGACCATACTTGTCCTGCAGACCAACGGTAATATTCGGGGACTGGACTGGACTGAACTGAACTGGACTCAAGTGAACTTTGTTGGTGCAAAAGATGTATCCATCATCTCCTCAGTATTTCCATCCCAATTAGGACGGGAACAGTCCTTGGTCTCATCTGACAGACATCAGCTCGAGGGTGATGCACTAATGGAGGGCGAAGTCTGACAAAAACAAAAGTCTGCCCCCCCCCCCCCCCCCCCACCCAGTCTCCCACTATCTGTCTCTCTCTCTCTCTGTCTCTCTCTCTGTCTCTCTCTCTCTCTCTCTCTCTCTCTCTCTCTCTCTCTCTCTCTCTCTCTCTCTCTCTCTCTCTCTCTCTCTCTCTCTCTCTCTCTCTCTCTCTCTCCCTCTCCCTCTCTCTCTCTCTCTCTCTCTCTCTCTGTGACACAGTGACACAGTATTTAGACAGTGTTTGAATATGTATGAATGTCTCCTGCCACCTCTTGTCAGAACGCATTAGGTGTGCTGCTCACTCAGGTAAGCATTGCGGATACAGGAGGCTCTACCACGGTTGGCCACCAGAAAAGGCTATGGGCCGGTGTACAGTAAGTACCAGACCTGCCCGGTGTGTTGAGTCGCATAGCAACGTTACAATGTACTAGGGCTGACCCCTATTAGTAGAATAGTCGACTAATCGATCGAAAGGAGCCGTAGTCGACTGCCAACCTCTTAGTCGAATGCAAAAAAAAATATATATATATATATATTATTTCTTATTTTTTTATCATTCTTTCCAAAAGAAAAGAGGCCTAGAAGCGTGGCTAACGCTAATGGCATGCATATCAGAGGCTAACTGCCTAAGAAAACAGGCACAGAGGCACTGAAAGAGGATTTCACCCATCTAATGAACACACTAGACTAGACAAATATCAAGATGTATCCATCAGTGGACCAATTGCATGCTTTTGCAGAGGACAAGAAGCCTTCTGTCGACTCCTTCAGACATTAAGCACCCCCACAGCCCAAATGGAATGATACAAAAATGAATTAAAAAAAATGAATTAAATCTTATATATATATTTTTTTTTGTCGACTAATAGTCGACTATCCAAATCCTTAGTCGGGGACAGCCCTACAATGTACCAGCGATTATTGGCTGTACGTGAACTCACAGCGGCAGCATCAAATCTGTCATCACGTGACAGACTACTGGCTGACGGCATTCTACAATGAGTGTGTGAGGATTGGTTCTTTCCCCACCACAGGCTTCTTAAAGTACTGTGATGATTGGTCCGTTCCCGGCCACACGCTCCGTTCCTTTAAGGTACTTTGTTGATTAATTGCATTCCCCGCCACGCTCCGTTCCTTTAAGGTACTGTGAGGATTCTGTGATGATTGGTCCGTGGCCGAACGCACACTTCTAAGTCAAGTATCAATTACCATCACGCACCTGATGTGTGTTCCCCTACTATCAATGTTGGATCGTTTTGAAATACTCCTGCATTTGCCTGTCTTCCCCGTCGCTGTTTCCCTGTCTGTTGCTCCCCAGGACTTTCGTGAAGTAATCCCTGTGGAGAACCTGATTCCCCGTTCGAAGCTGCGCCTCGTTATCAGCCCGCTTTACGCGTTGCGCTCTGGTGAGTTTTTGGAAACAGTTCTTTTTGGATCACCAGTTTTTTGTGTGTTAGTGAAACACTGAAGAGATCCCGTTTTGTTGATACTGTTCTCACCTTTTTTGTGTTGGATTTACACTTTGGATTACCGTATTGTTTTTTCTCTGGACTCTGCTAACTGTGTGTGTTACACCGAAGATCAAGTCACTTGGATATTTATTTGGATCAGTCACCTCTCTGTTTCTGTTGTGCGCTGGGCTAACTGAGATTTCTCTCTCTCTCCGTTTCCACCTGGAGCGAAAGCTGGGAGGATCTGCAGAGCGGCTTCAGACGTCACAAGCTAATTCCTCACCACCACCTACTGGGAGAATCTGCAGAGCCGCAACAATCTTCACATGCCAGATTCCCCGTTTGTTCTGTTGCTCAACTTAATTCAATCTTGTGACTCTGAGAATAAATACGCCCTTGCTTTGGCTAACTCTGAAACAACTCTCTCTGTGCCGTTGCGCTTGAGGTCGGTTACAAACCCTAACATTACGATCCAACCATGACGACCTCAGCCGACACAGAGAGGGTTAGGGCAGCATTGGCGGTCTAGATCGAGTTGGTCAATGACCACGCCCAACAGTTGGGTGCGGTTGCGGCCGCTTTACAGGACCTCCGGGCCGAGGTCCAGCTTATTCTGGATGCCATTGGTACTCAGGAGTATCAGCAGGCTGTTGCTCTGCACCAGCTTCAGGCTCTCCGTACATCACTAAACACTCTGCTTTTGACCCCACCTGTCCCAGGAGTCTCGGCCAGCTCACCACCCGCGGCAGACCTCGCACCTCGGGAGCCCCGTCTCTCCGAACCACGTCTGTTCAATGGTGACTTCGAGGATTGTGCCACATTCATCATGCAGTGTGAGTTGGTCTTCCATCATCAACCCAGCCGTTTTTCGTCTGAGGGATCCCGAGTAGCCTACATGACTAACCTGCTCACGGGCCAAGCAGCACAGTGGGTTACTGCCTCCTGGGCAATGGGGGCTGATTTCTGTTTTTCCTACCCAGACTTCGTGGCAGAGCTCCGCAGGGTTTTTCACCACCCAGCCCGTGGCCAGGACCCAGGAGCTCGGTTGGGCACCTTCCGGCAGGACAGTGGCAGTGTCAGAGACTACGCGCTGGAGTTCCGACTGGCCGCAATGGAGAGCGGTTGGAACGATCAAGCGCTTCGTCTCACCTTCCTGAGGGGGCTCAACGACGCAGTAAGGGACCAGCTCGCGACCCAAGAGGAGCCCGATTCTCTCGAGGGCCTGATCAGCCTCGCTATCCGCATCGACGGACGCCTCCGGGAGAGAAGGCGTGAGCAAGCACGACGGGGACCACCAGACGTACCCCCCGAGTACCACGACCTCGAGGAGGTTTTCAGTACCCCAGACGTACCCCCCGAGTACCACGACCTCGAGGAGGTTTTCAGTACCCCAGACGTACCCCCCCGAGTACCACGACCTCGAGGAGGGTTTCAGTAAGTCCAGGGCTCAGGTCTTTCCGCCTCACCGGCCTTACGACTGTGCCATCGACCTCCGCTCAGGGGCTCCCTTTCCCGGCGGCCGCCTCTACAGTGCTGACCGTCCTGCCCCCTCCGTGACTGGTGGGTTTTTTCCCTCCCGAGCCGTGACCGAGGAGGAACCCATGCAGCTGGGACGCAACCGCCTTAGCCCGGCCGAACGGGAGTCCAGGCTCAGGTCCGGCCTTTGCCTCTACTGCGGCCGGGATGGACACTGTGTCTCCAATTGCCCTACCCGGCCAAGAAGACCAGGCTCGCCGGGACCCCGGGAGATCCTGGTGAGCCGTTTTTCCTGTTCCCCCACCCGTGCACCACCTAACCGTCTGGCGGACGTCACCCTAGCCTGGGCGGACCAGTGGGCGACGGTGGGTGCACTCATTGACTCTGGTGCTGATGGGAGTTTCATGGACGTTGGGTATGCCACCCGGGCCAACATTCCACTTGAGGACCTCGAGAGGCCCTTGGAGGTCTTCGCGCTGGATCATCGCCGCCTGGCTGACGTCACTCAACGCACCTGTCCAGTCCTTCTCACCATTGCTGGTAACCACGTTGAGAGACTCCAGTTTTTCATCACCAGCTCTCCTCTTGTCCCTGTGGTCCTGGGCAGGCCTTGGCTCGCACTGCATGAGCCCCACGTCGCCTGGTCCTCCAGCACCATCAGGGGGTGGGACCCCTCCTGTCATGCCCAGTGTCTTCAGGTGCCATCCAGCTCCCTCGCCGGTCCTCTGTCCCCGTGCCCGGCCTCCGCTGTCGGGCCCCAGTCCCCGTCTCCGGCCTCCCTCGCCGGTCCTCTGTCTTTGTCCCCCTCTCCAGTGCCCCTGATCGCCGGCTTCCTTCGGTCCCGTCCGGGCAGGCCGGGGGCCGAGTGGGTCGCCGGGTGGCTCCCGTGGAGGGGGGGGTACTGTGAGGATTGGTTCTTTCCCCACCACAGGCTTCTTAAAGTACTGTGATGATTGGTCCGTTCCCGGCCACACGCTCCGTTCCTTTAAGGTACTTTGTTGATTAATTGCATTCCCCGCCACGCTCCGTTCCTTTAAGGTACTGTGAGGATTCTGTGATGATTGGTCCGTGGCCGAACGCACACTTCTAAGTCCAGTATCAATTACCATCACGCACCTGATGTGTGTTCTAATCAGCGCCCCAAGAGGCTTTATATACTCTGATTCCCCTACTATCAATGTTGGATCGTTTTGAAATACTCCTGCATTTGCCTGTCTTCCCCGTCGCTGTTTCCCTGTCTGTTGCTCCCCAGGACTTTCGTGAAGTAATCCCTGTGGAGAACCTGATTCCCCGTTCGAAGCTGCGCCTCGTTATCAGCCCGCTTTACGCGTTGCGCTCTGGTGAGTTTTTGGAAACAGTTCTTTTTGGATCACCAGTTTTTTGTGTGTTAGTGAAACACTGAAGAGATCCCGTTTTATTGATACTGTTTACCTTTTTTGTGTTGGATTTACACTTTGGATTACCGTATTGTTTTTTCTCTGGACTCTGCTAACTGTGTGTGTTACACCGAAGATCAAGTCACTTGGATATTTATTTGGATCAGTCACCTCTCTGTTTCTGTTGTGCGCTGGGCTAACTGAGATTTCTCTCTCTCTCCGTTTCCACCTGGAGCGAAAGCTGGGAGGATCTGCAGAGCGGCTTCAGACGTCACAAGCTAATTCCTCACCACCACCTACTGGGAGAATCTGCAGAGCCGCAACAATCTTCACATGCCAGATTCCCCGTTTGTTCTGTTGCTCAACTTAATTCAATCTTGTGACTCTGAGAATAAATACGCCCTTGCTTTGGCTAACTCTGAAACAACTCTCTCTGAGTGAAATTAACACTGGAGTTTGTGTTAAAGGAACTTCTAGATTTGAGACAATGGCCCCACCATTGTGCTTTTCGGCTAGCTTGCTAACGTTACTGCAGCTAGCATGCTAATGTGATCAATGGATTGGCTTTACTTTGGGTGGGTTGACGGGTTGACACGATGACAGATTTGACGCTTTCGCCACAAAGCCACAC
Source organism: Notolepis coatsorum (assembly GCF_963971535.1). NCBI lineage: Eukaryota > Metazoa > Chordata > Actinopteri > Aulopiformes > Paralepididae > Notolepis > Notolepis coatsorum. The sequence continues at coordinate 125,705,445 of NC_140172.1, read as the reverse complement.
ACAGCCAATGATCTCTGGTACAGCGTGATAAACGTTAAGACAACTGAAAAATATAATTTTAAAGAAATAAGCCATTAGTTAAAGGACCAAACCAGTTTGTGGGTTCCAAGTCATTCTTGCCTCGATATCAAAATCAAGGTGCCCTTGTTTCTTTTTTATAATCCTTTTTACCGTTACTGAAAAATGTGGTAGTTATTTTCTACTGCCGTTGGCTTCCAGTGTATCTGAGAAAGTTTCATTGCCACACTACCAAAAGGTTAACCCTTTCACTGCGACAACACATAAGGTTAACCCTTTCACTGCCACACGACAAAGGGTTAACCCTTTCACTACCACACTACAGAAGGTTAACCTTGCACTACCACACTACAGACAGTTTTCACTACCACACTACAGACGGTTAACCGTCTGTAGTGTGGTAGTGAACGGTTAACTTTCTGTAGTGTGGTAGTGAAAAAGTTAAACACATGAATGGAAGAAAGCCACCTCATTTGACTAAAGTGCCATGCTGACATATGACACATATATATGTGCCACTTGTTTTCTGAAAGGTGTTTAATATATTTACATATAATATAGTATCTGAGGAGGAACTCCTCTTCGTCCCTTTACTTTGGAAGTGGAAGCCAGTGGGTGAATCTTGTTACTCCAGAACGAAAAGCTGCATTCATCATAGGACCATTTATCATCTATTGAAATGATTTAAACAGGCTTGAAAAGTTGTGTGCATGCTGTTGTGAGGATTTAGTATTTTTGACAGTCAAATTAGCTATGATTACATTTTAGACAAGGATTCTTGCTGCCCTGAGAGGTAATAAATAACACGCCATTAGGCATGTTAAAGAGGGAGAGAGAGAGAGAGGGAGAGAGAGAGAGAGAGAGAGGGGGGGGAGGGAGAGAGAGAGAGAGAGAGAGAGAGAGAGAGAGAGAGAGACAGAGAGGGTGAGGGAGAGCGAGAGAGAGAGGGGGGAAGAGGCAAATAGAGAGAGATATGGGGAGAGGGAGGGCACATGTGAGCGAATGTGAGAGAGAGAAACAGAGGCAAAGAGAGAGAGAGAGAGAGAGAGAGAGAGAGCGAGAGAGAGAGATGACAGCAGAAATAAGAGAAGGGAGAAAAATAAGGCAGCCAATTAGCAAATTGCTTGATTCTTCCCCCCATTAGGAGAGCAGCACCTTTGTCAACTGTCTGTACTTAGCAGTCGTCACGTCAGCGTGGCCTTGAGAACAGGCAGCAGCAACAACAGCGCTGGATGGTGAGAGGGGTGGATGGTGAGAGGGCTGGATGGTGAGAGGGGTGGATGGTGAGAGGGGTGGGTGCTGCTCCTATTATCAACGTCTGGATCCAACTGACCAGCAGGTTGGGAGAGAATAGCACTAGGAGCAGACCGTTGCCAGGACATTATGTTCAAATTGTGCAGTTTTTTCATTAGCTTTCTTGGCACAATGGCACTCATTCAGTGTCTCTCTCTCTCTCTTGTCCTCAGTCTCTCTCTTTTTTGTCCTCTGTCTCTATTCTCTCTCTCTGTCATTTCTGTCCTTTCTTTTTTTTCTGTAGCATTGTATCTCTTTTTTTTCTTTTTTCTAATATGTTATTTCCATGGCCTAAGTTCTCTCTCTTCTCCCAAAGCCAGGAACCAGGTCATCCAAAGTAAGAATCAAACTTGTGATGTCATCAGGTATAAAGTCTGGAGCTGCTCCGTTTGACAATGAATGGGAGCCACAGAAATATTTGTTTTCTTTTTTATATTCAAATGATCTTTATTCTATAGTAGTGGTCTCGGTTCTGGAACAGAAAATGTATCTGTATGAACTCAGAACATTCCCCTGTGCGCTCTCAGGGCGGGATCCACAAAGGGTTTGCGCTGCTTTTTCTGAGTTTCTCTGAAACTCTGTCTGGTATCCACAGAGGACGCGCAACGGGTGAAATGAGGTGGCGCATGCGTTCCGTCAGCATTGCCTCCGGTGCAATTGGCGCGTATTTAAATGAGGTAATATGGGCGGAACATGTCCCCTTTCTATGCAAATGAGCCTCGTCGAAATCTGCTCGGTATCCACAACGCCAGGCGCCAATTGCACCGAGCAGTTATTGCTCGGCACCTACCGTCTTCACAGACATGGTGGTAAATAAGCAAAGCCCTAAACGCTATGGCCGTGTTCACATCTGAAATTCCACGGATAGTCCGGACTTTCTGGTGGACCAAATGTGAGAATGATACATTGTTTGATTTTGGTTTGTGTTCACACTGCCCTTTTTTGACCGAACCTAATTTGTAGTTGAGTTGAGAGAGAGAGCGAGAGCGAGAGAGAGAGAGAGAGAGTGAGAGAGAGAGAAAGAGACTGTCATTACGCGTGTGGCGCGAGTCTGACTAGAGAGAGCGAGAGAGAGAGAGAGAGAACGAGAGAGAATGGATAGAAAATGTAGACAATTGAGAGAAATATGTCCTTGTGTCTGTAAACATGAGCTACGTCCGTGCAGTTATGCTTCCCACCAGAAACACTGCGGGTGTTGCGTTCTGTCTGGCTATTTTGCTGTGGCAATATAATAAGGTTAAATAGCAATTTGGGAATTAGTGTGGTGATTTAAAAAAAAGAAATGTGTGGAAAGCGATACTAATGACGTTTTTATATAAATAAATACATATTTTGCCACTCTCTATCCTCAAATGATATATTAACACAATAGTGATTCTGCCTGAATGTTCTTGGCTGTTCTCAACACTGGTGTCTGGTAGGACAGTCCTGGGAAGAGCATCCTGCTGCACAGGAAGTGATGCAGTGTGTTTGGAATGAACAGAAGACTAATGCAGTAGTTAGCATGAATTTTCAAGATGGAAAGCAAGTCAATAATACAGTGAAAAAAAATGCAACAGCAATGACCACTTATCACCAATAGATGTTGCTAAAATGAACAATTGTACCCTACTTTTTACCCCCTCTCCTAGTCCCTCTTGATTTATCTCATCCTCTCTCTCTCTTTCCCTCTTTTACATCCTTGGTATATCGTTTGTTCACTTTCTTTCTCTCTTTGTCCCTCTCTCAATTAATCTTATTTTTATCTCCTCCTCCTCTCTCTCTCTCTCTCTCTTTCTCTCTCTCCCTCCCTTCCTCCCTCCCTCTCTTGCTCTCTCTCTCTCTCTCTCTCTCTCTCTCTCTCTCTCTCTCTCTCTCTCTCTCTCTCTCTCTCTCTCTCTCTCTCTCTCTCATCCTCTGTCTCTTTTTGTGTCAGTTTCTCTCTTTTGTTTCAGTTTCAGTTTGATCTCTTTCTCTCTCTTTCACCCGTCTCATTGTCTTGGTCTCTCGTTCTCTCTCGGCTTCTCTTGTTTTCTCTCATCCTCTCTTTCTCTCTCTCTCTCTCTCTCTTTTGTGCGCCCTCACTCTCATAGTCTCTTTCTCTTTTCATCTCTCTCTCTCTCTCTCTTTTGTGCGTCCTCACCCGTATTGTCTCTTTCTCTCGTCCTCTCGCTCAGCTTCTCTGGTGAGCGTGACCTCTGACTGTCCTCCAGGCAGACGCTGTGATGGAGAACAGCAGCTCACACCGTGCTTTTAGAGGCGGAGGCGTCGCCAGGACAGCCTTTAGAAAAACACTGGTGTTCACAAGCTGATACTAGCGGCGAGTCCTTCACCCTTGTGTGGGTGTTCGCGTTTTATTTTGTTACTCACTCAGTATTCGTGTGTCTGGTGGAACCCACATTATATTACATTATATTAAAACACTGAAGCCATGAATACTTAACAGATGTTAACTTTATCTCAGTTATAAGCAATCTAGACAGCATATTATGTTCGTATTTGCCGTTTACCTCTGCTAGATCACATTTATCCATAAAGGCGCTGTTCATTCTGTGTGATAAATTGCCTATGCCTGTCAAAGAAACTAATTAAAATCAAGTATCAAATTATTTTTATCTTGAAAAATATGAATGAAACAAGGTGGAGGCAGACAGTGAAGGTACACAGTGAACCTTTTTGTTTAATGTTTACCACATTTACTTGTTTTCACCGGCAATTTCTCACACTTACGGGTAGAGTGGTCCCAAACACAGTGAATATAAATGTGTAGGGGGGATGCACAGTGTGCGCTCAATGAAAATGTGTTTCATTCACATAAAATGAGCCAAGGCCAATGAGTCTCAGGTTAAAAAAGATTATGCATCGCAAACGGGTCCCACAGACCGGAACACCACACAAGGGTTAAAGACTTGACCCCCCCCCTCTTTAGTAATATTGATTATCGAATGGGGATGTACCGATTATTGGTTTTACTCAATACTGTACCACAGTCAAATACCCAATGGTTAGTATCACAGTCGCACATTTAAATGATCTCTCTAACCGCATTTGATTACTGCGTTTTTAAATGTCACGTTTTTTGCATAAATAAACACTGTCCAGCATGAACCGAATTACAGCCAACACAGTCCTCTTCCTAAATGACCAGGCAAGCTCAGGATGAAATGTGTGCATGGCATGCTTTCCTTCAGTTAACCATGGCAGTAACAGCGCTCTGGAGATCTGACAAACCACAACATTCTCCCGCTTCTGAAGGCCCCACATGCATCGCTTGCATTCACTATAGAGTAGCGAGTGGCAGTCATGAAGATAGCACTGAAAACTGGGCGGTGGTGGAAAAAGTTGATACAGAGATGTATTGTGATATTTCTCGCGCCAATATTATATCAATACACTGATGCCAAGTATCAATATTTCTATATGAAATCCAAATTTGCTGCAATAAACAATGATTGAGGTGAACAGACTGAAGACGTTATCTAATTACACTCTAAAAAAAATGAGATTGGGGTTAATTCATATTTATTAAATAATTATTAGTAACCTATACATAATAAAAAAGACTATGTGCCGTTTGAAATCGAATTGAGCTGAATTCAATGAATTTGAACCATTTATGAATTGCATTTTACATAGTTTTGGTTGAATAAAATTAGCTGATAGTTACAGTGTAGATAACACAGATGTATATTTGTATTGCAGATGTTGACCACGGTTTCCGTTGGGGACATAATTTGCAGTTGAAAAAAAGTTGCAATCGCAATATATATCGTAATATATTACATTGTCACGATACTGGAATTTCGACTTCGATACGATACCTTGAAAAGTATCGATACTTTCGATACTTTCAATACCAAAAAAAAAAATTATAATAATTTTTTTTTTATTATAATACTTTTTTATTTTTTTTTAACAAATGTTGCTTTTGTTGCTGGTTGATTCTCCTCAGCTTCTCTCTGGTACTATACGAGAAGATAAATACACTTTTAAAACCCTTTGTTTATCTTTAGATCAGAGAGAGAGAGTGAGAGAGAGAAAGAGAGAGTGGCTGCTGGAGATTTTAGGTCTACTGAGTGCACCTTTCTAGTTATGACCCGAAAACAAGGGTGAGAGAGAGAGAGAGAGAGAGAGAGAGAGAGAGAGAGAGAGAGAGAGAGAGAGAGAGAGAGAGAGAGAGAGAGAGAGAGAGAGAGAGAGAGAGTGAGTTCTCCGGAGCTATGCTCGGAGCATTTATTAACGTTACATTTTCAACAACATTGCTGCTAATTGGACACTTCATGGAGGCGGGGTAACGTTGTGTCGAGTTCATGTGTGTACTGGTGTAGGATGGGCTCCGGCTCCGCTCGACCTAACGTTGGAAACGGGGTAGTTGTGTCGAGTTCATGCGTGTACTGGTGTAGTGGGCTCGGCTTGACGTTACTCCGTTTCCATGAAGTAATAGGTGGCCAGCTAGCTAGCATTAAGCTAACGGAGGAACGACAGCTAACATTAGCTAATAATAGCGTTGTTTACAAACTGAAGACAGGGCTGCGCTGCCCGGCTGTGAGGGGGAGGAGGCTGCAGCAGCTTGTGTCTGTTGCTCTGAGCGAGGAGGAGGAGGAGGAGGAGGCGGAAGGGCAAGGCTCTGGCAGCGCGTCTGTCTGTCAACAACTTGCGGGAGCAAGCCAGCTGGTACCGATACTGCAGAAAGTATCGGTACTTCGGGAAATGAGTATCGAAGCCGTTTTAAATATTCAGTATCGATATGTATCGATACTTCGATATTTTTGACAACACTAGTCACAACACTTGTGATATGAAACGTCCCACACTGTCCCATCCCAATTTACACGACCCAAAGTACTTTCATGAAGTGCGTCCGTACATACATCAGTAATCGACTGGTATAAAGAGTGATCGTCGTTCATTTCAACTGACGTCCCTCCTCTTGACTAATCAATGGTCCTGAATGGAGACGCGTGGCGTTGAAAATACACTAATCACAGTCTCACTAGAGTCAGCAGCACGATGCCTTCGTTGTTCAGCACAATGTTTCCTAATTACCGGGATTAGATGTACCGGTGCATATGCACATAGTGGTGCACTGCACACACACACACACACACACACACACACACACACACACACACACACACACACACACACACAGACACACAGACACACAGACACACAGACACACACACACACACACACACACACACACACACACACACACACACACACACACACACACACACACACACACACACACACACACACACACACACACTGACACACACACACACATAAGCACACAAGAAGCTGACCAAAGTCTGTCTCTGCAGATGGAGACATGGTTGAGCAATCCCACCCACTCTTGGATGTGCTGGATCGATGTGAACTCCTCTAAACCTCTCCAAGCACGCCCCCCCCCCCCCACAAACAAACACACACACACACACACAGACACACACACACACACACACACACACACACACACACACACACACACACACACACACACACACACACACACACACACACACACACACACACACACACACACACACACACACACACACATACACACTTTGACTGACAGCACATCAGTCAAAAACGAATGCTCCCTCAGCTTTTGTCTCAGACTCCCACACATATGCGTACATTCACAAACGCACACATGAACACACACACACACACACACACAGTCAGTCTGCCTTGACAGGTCGGCCAAACGTACTCCCGACAGTTCAGCAGCATGCAGACGTCATGTTTGCATTAAACCAGAGAGACGCGTGGATGTTAGCCGGCGTGCGCATAACCGATGTGTGTGAGTCATACGGGCGTTTAGCGCTGTTGCCTCACAGGGAGGAGTTCCTGGGTTCAAACCCCAGCAGGGGGGCCTTTCTGTGTGAAGTGATGGTGTGGGTGTCCTCCAGGTACTCCGGTTTCCTCCGGGTACTCTGGTTTCCCCCGCGCCATAAAAATACCTGCATGCTCGGGTATATCCTGCCGGTGCCCTTGACCAAGGTACTGGCATCACAACTGGAGTCTGTCCCCCGGGGCGCTGCATTGTGTGGCTGCCTACTGCTCCTAAAATAGTGAGGACGGCTCAAATACAGAGGATGAGTTTCCCCCAAGGGGAAGAATAAAAGTAGACGTCATCTGTACCGGAGCAGATTCTGAGGCACAGATCATCAGGGTTGTTTTATAGAGTATATTCTATAATAAAGGTGGGGTAGGCTATCTTTTTAGAACCCTTTTGGCAATATTTAGTGAAATTATCTTGTGCCCTTTCAGGGTGTGGCTGTTCAAAACGTGTGGTCATTCATAGCGGCCGATTGCTTGGCCCTCAGAAGTGCTGCTTGCAGCGTTGTGGAGACCAGCGGTGTGGCTGCTTGCAGAGTTGTGGAGACCAGCGGTGTGGCTGCTTGCAGCGTTGTGGAGACCAGCGGTGTGGCTGCTTGCAGCGTTGTGAAGACGAGCGGTATGGCTGCTTGCAGCGTTGTGGAGACCATGGTATGGCTTGAAACTGCACTCCCTTAGGTCCTCAGAAATACATTCGCCAAACATAGTTTGTTGTCATAGTGCCACCATCTGGCCAAATTCTACACTGCACTCCCTTTGGGGCCTCAGCAATACACCCGCCAAGTGTGAAGCAGATCAAATGAATGGTTCTTGAGATATGCTCGCCACAGGCACACAGACATGCAGAGATTCCTTCCTCTATAGTTAGATATCCCAACAGCTCTGGTCTCAGGGTGGCCTGAATCTTAAGAACCAATCAGATTTGTGTTGGCCTGTAAAGAGGTCGCATCGGAAAACGAACACCATCATCGTGTTTCTCGTCTGAAAGTAAATATATATATATATATATATATATATATATATATATATATATATATATATATATATATATATATATATATATATATATATATATATATATATATATATATATATTAGGGCTGACCCCTATTAGTCGACTAATCGATCGAAAGGAGCCGTAGTCGACTGCCAACCTCTTAGTCGAATGAAAAAAATATACCAGAGGCTAACTGCCTAAGAAAACAGGCACAGAGGCACTGAAAGAGGATTTCACCCATCTAATGAACACACTTGACTAGACAAATATCAAGATGTATCCATCAGTGGACCAATTACATGCTTTCGCAGAGGACAAGAAGCCTTCCGTCGACTCCGTCAGACATTAAGCACCCCCACAGCCCAAATGGAATGATAAAACAAATATATATATTATTATACTTTTTTCTTTTTTTTTATAGTCGACTAATAGTCGACTATCGGCAAATTTTGGCGACTAATGGAACGTAGGCCAAATGCGTCCACATTTGTATAGGATTCTATCACATTTTCATAACAATAGCACCCTGCGCAGTTTTCATTGAGGTTTCTTACAAATTAACGATGCTTTATCTTGTCCTTTATATGCCGATTATCATTAGAATCTTAAATTGTACCATATGTCCCCCTTTAGACAACATATGTAACGCTACCAGCGCACTTTTGTTAAGATAATTAGTTGGCCATTCTCGGTCGCTATACCGAGGTCGCAGTAATAGTTTAACGCTGTTCAGATCACGTCGGAGAATATAGACACATCCCAGTGACCTGCGACCTGTGCTAACGCTCTTGGGAAATGCAGTGTTGTAGTTCTCAACATTTTCAGCCTTTAATTTTAAACCAATGCTGCCATCTACTGACAACAAAAAAGTGTTGTCTAATCGTCACCTTGAGAGCTACTTCCGTATACAGCGCCGCCCCAAACCCATTCTAGAGATTCCCACTTTTTGCTGGGAGTGGGGCGTGGCCGTATTTGGTCCCAGACAATAAGAGTGGCTGCAATTGGTCACCGTGACGGTTACTACACATCGACTATACAAATCCTTCGTCGGGGACAGCCCTAATATATATATATATATTTTATATATATATATATATTTATTTTTTATTAATTTTTTTATTATATTTAATTTGTATTTCTTTTAAATAAATTTTTTTTTTATCCAGCATGAAGCTGCCTGTGCCTCTCTGGGCTTCTGCAGAGAGCAGACGGCGGCAGGCAGGAAAGTGGTGCAAAGAGAGGCTTGTTCTATTTCATTTGGACATGTAAGCTCACTCTTGCTCATTTCTCCAAAATTGCCTATACCCCACCTTTAATACACCCTATAATGCAGGTTGTTCAATCACACACCACACTTTTTTTTATTTATTTCGTAATATATCTGTGCCACCACACCTATTCCCTTCCTAGTTTCCCACCCCTAATATTCAGGCTGAATTTCATTCCAGTTTCACTTGACTATTTGGGAAATGATTAAAACGCAGGCAGGACCAGCATTCAGTGATTCTGAACCCAGACCATCATTCTGCATTTTAGGAAACCAGCTTGCTTTTCAGGGAGATTACGTCACTGCTGTTTGCTCTGCCGAGAGAGAGGGGGGGGGGGACATGAATGGGAATAAGACTGAATAACTGTCCTCCATAGAAGCCAAATGCATTAGTGCAATTACATAATGACTAGGCACAGAGAGAGGGCTCCCCTGAAGCAATTCCAGCTTTTTAGCCACAACAATAAAAGTTTCATAAATTTGTCATGTAAATTTCTCCTTCGCCAGTTGCACAATTGCTTTTTACCATTAAGTCAAGTGTTTCCTAATGGCCGTAGCTGTCACGGGAGGCGCATGCCTCAGAACCTCTTGTTTATAGCTAAATAACACGCAGCCATGTATGAAAGTGAAATGCTTTAGGTAAGGCCTACAGTAATTCATGACATTACATAATTAAAACATATATACACTGTTACTGTGTTAAATGAAAAGGTGTCTTCCTCCAAGCAACATACATATCTCTGAGCTGGCTGTTGGAAAATAAGAAGAAAATGGAAAGAAATGGAAATCTGGCTCTCTAACACATTATAATGTAGTTTAGTATTTAACCCATCTGTCTTCTCCAGGACAATAATATAGTATTTAACCCATCTGTATGTCTTCTCCAGGACAATAATATAGTATTTAACCCACCTGTCTTCTCCAGGACAATAATATAGTATTTAACCCATCTGTATGTCTTCTCCAGGACAATAATATAGTATTTAACCCATCTGTCTTCTCCAGGACAATAATATAGTATTTAACCCACCTGTCTTCTCCAGGACAATAATATAGTATTTAACCCATATGTCTTCTCCTGGACAATAATATAGTATTTAACCCATCTGTCTTCTCCAGGACAATAATATAGTATTTAACCCACCTGTCTTCTCCAGGACAATAATATAGTATTTAACCCATATGTCTTCTCCAGGACAATAATATAGTATTTAACCCACCTGTATGTCTTCTCCAGGACAATAATATAGTATTTAACCCATATGTCTTCTCCAGGACAATAATATAGTATTTAACCCACCTGTCTTCTCCAGGACAATAATATAGTATTTAACCCATCTGTATGTCTTCTCCAGGACAATAATATAGTATTTAACCTATCTGTATGTCTTCTCCAGGACAATAATATAGTATTTAACCCATCTCTATGTCTTCTCCAGGACAATAATATAGTATTTAACCTATCTGTATGTCTTCTCCAGGACAATAATATAGTATTTAACCCATCTGTATGTCTTCTCCAGGACAATAATATAGTATTTAACCTATCTGTATGTCTTCTCCAGGACAATAATATAGTATTTAACCCATATGTCTTCTCCAGGACAATAATATAGTATTTAACCCATCTGTATGTCTTCTCCAGGACAATAATATAGTATTTAACCCATCTGTATGTCTTCTCCAGGACAATAATATAGTATTTAACTAGGGATGTCCGATATTATCGGCCGACCGATATTATCGGCCGATATCGGCAGTAAAATGTGATATCGGAAAATATCGGTATCGGTTTAAAAAAAAAAAACAATAACAATATTTGTTATATATATATCCAGTGAAAATTATTAGTTACCTACAATTATTCAGTTTTTTGGACGGGGAAACCCTGCATATATCGGTATCGGTTGATATCGGTATCGGAAATTAAGAGTTGGACAATATCGGAATATCGGTATCGGTAAAAAAGCCAATATCGAGCATCCCTATATTTAACCCATCTGTATGTCTTCTCCAGGACAATAATATAGTATTTAACCCATCTGTATGTCTTCTCCAGGACAATAATATAGTATTTAACCCATCTGTATGTCTTCTCCAGGACAATAATATAGTATTTAACCTATCTGTATGTCTTCTCCAGGACAATAATATAGTATTTAACCTATCTGTATGTCTTCTCCAGGACAATAATATAGTATTTAACCCATATGCATGTCTTCTCCAGGACAATAATATAGTATTTAACCCATATGTCTTCTCCAGGACAATAATATAGTATTTAACCCACCTGTATGTCTTCTCCAGGACAATAATATAGTATTTAACCCATCTGTATGTCTTCTCCAGGACAATAATATAGTATTTAACCCATCTGTATGTCTTCTCCAGGACAATAATATAGTATTTAACCTATCTGTTGTGAAGGATCAGATTAAACCGAATATATATATATTTATTTATGGATATATATTTAATAGTATTTGTATATCGTTTGATATCCCTTGTATATTCTTTGTACATATACACTGAATATCCCTTTAGTCTACTACAGCCCATAATAGTTCATTCTCTCATTGGACAAGAACCTGGCGCCAGCAGACAGGCCCCTTGAGTCAAGTTCAATAGTGCCGACGAACATGTCCCAACTAGCCCCGGTTCCGCGTAGGAATACGGCTACCGAAATACGAATGGTACTATTTGTTCACCGTGCATATAAATAGGGCGCAAGTAAAGTAGAACTTTTTTTTAGTCCATTAGTCCTTTACCCTCCAACCTAGTAACAGACGTGAAGCCTCACCCACGACCCACGTGTGGTGCAGTATGGCCTATTTTTGGCCCCAGAATAGGCATTGAGACCTCGTGTAAATTCATAGTTGAATTGTCATAGTTTGGCACTGTACCGTCGAGTGGGACGTATTCTATTAAGTAATAATAGTCTATTATGTATGGTGCATCGTTCGGTTAAAGTTCTAAAGTGAGCAGCACCCCCATCGTTTCCTCGCGTTATCTAGAGTCTTAACCAGGCTGGGCAGACCACGCGTGGTGCTTTCATCCGAGGAGTTCTGGGCGAGGACGAGTGGACCTGCACATTGGATTACCTACCCGGACGACTGCTGAGCCTATACGGCATGGAATATCTATTTGCTTTGGGTGCTTTGATTTGTGGAGCGGATAACAGCCAACGCCAGTGAGTGTTGGAATTACCCCCGAGAGGAGCCCAGGTGAGACGGCGCTCAACCCAGACCGAGGCCGCCTCGCTTCTCCTTCGTTGTGGACCTACAGCTACCGTCTACAAGAGGGCCCAAGTGTATTCATCTGTGGATCAAGATCCTGCGGGCACTGTTTTCTGTACCTGAATTCTCCCCAGGAATCGTTGGCCAGATGGGATGCAGCTGACGGCTCTCCAACCCCCCCCCCCCCCCCTTACTGACTTACAACCAGCAGGACCCCTTTAGTATCCCGCTATAATCCTTAAGTACCATCGCTATAGTTTCCCTAAAGAACCAGGTTGTATACTTGCTTCCTGCGTAACCAGAGATTGGACATTCAGTGTTGATTTGCCTACGAATACTCATTTGCCTTACAAGTGCATTCAAATCATAAATGTAATTAAGTGAATGTTGTATATACCTTTTGCTATATTAAACCTTCGCCTGTTATATTTGTGTGGACCTGATTTCATATGTGGGAAAGTGTTCATCATACTTAGATATCGTGTACTGGATGGCCAGAAGTTAAAGTACATCAAGCGGTAGTGGTTTAATGATACCATACTTATCAATACAGTCAGGGAATTGTACCCCACAGTTACACTATCTGTATGTCTTCTCCAGGACAACACAGAGCTGAGATACATGTTGGGATGGATTGCCATTTTCTCTTCATTGGTCAAAAGAACCAACTGGATCTTTGGAAAAGCACTATGAAATAATAACATTTAAAGAAGTCCAAATTTGAAAGTTGCCTTATTTAAAAAAATAAAAATAAAAAATCGTATATCTGCCCGCACATGTTAACTTTGATGATCCAAAGTGATTTTGTGGTTGTGTATATGTAAAAGAAAGAAGAAGAAATGCAATAAAAATAAAAGAAGATCGCTAAGCCCAGGGCTCTTAAAGCAGTCCAGTTAAGCATCTTGACCTCGGACCCAGGCTTACAAAAGCACGTTGCCACTCTTGCTATTCAGCAATTCTGAAAATTCTTTATTTCCTGAAACATATCTATGCCATATCATCTCACATTACCAGCCCTACCGGTAAATCCACACTACACTGTTAGCATTGTGCCAACGCAGGAGAATGGTCTGGCAGATCCCTCATCATTGTACTCCATTGCACAAAAACATTCTGGGTTGTGTAATAACTCTGTGGGAGATGTGTTTCTTCATCAAAACCTGACGACTTCAGAATTCCGACTACAAAAATCAGACATTGGGAGACTTATATGTTTTATCAACATCCTGTGAGTCAGACTTATAGGATACCTCAAGATTCGAAGATGTCCCTCTGCAGCATGTTACAGATTGACAATTAAATCAAATAATCGTCAAAATCCTATGACTATTGGTTGAAATATTTAGATTATAACAACAATGGGTCCTCTAATTGGTATACAATTACTCCAAGTTTGTGAATATATACCTCACATTCATGTGGTCAATAGAAACATCACAGACTGGAGCTCTAAGGCATTTCTTGTTCAGTCCTGCCAAAAGTGAAAGAAAGTCGTACCACCCGAGATGTCCTAATACTTAAAATA
>NC_140172.1:125436702-125691080 GCF_963971535.1 Notolepis coatsorum | reverse complement strand
AGCTTTGGGAATAGACGCTCCGTTAGCATAGCTTAGCTTCATCACTGGAAGTGAGGCAGATCCGTAGCCTTACAGTGCCTTACAGTAGTTGTATTGTAAGGTCTGACATTGACCAAATTTGATATGCATGACCTTGGTGGGCTCTAGGTCAACTCCTGAAAAGGGGGTCAATGTCAGACCTTGCAATCAAAAGTTAAGGGGCGCACTGAAATTATGGCAAGGGTTATTAGCCCCCTAACTTTTGATTGCAAAGTCTGACATTGACCCCCTTTTCAGGAGTTGACCTAGAGCCCACCAAGGTCATGCATATCAAGTTTGGTCAATGTCAGACCTTGCAATACACTGTAAGGCACTGTAAGGCTACGGATCTGCCTCACTTCCAGTGATGAAGCTAAGCTATGCTAACGGAGCGTCTATTCCCAAAGCTAAATGCACGCACAGAGACAAAAAAGCTATGTATCTTCTTGTCTAACTCCAGGGAAGATGTTAAATAAGCTAATTCCCAAAATGTTGAGTTCCCCTTTAACCATGGCAGTAACAGCGCTCTGAGATCTGACAAACCACAACATTCTCCCGCTTCTGAAGGCCCCACATGCATCGCTTGCATTCACTATAGCAGGGTTGGCCAACCCGCGGCTCGCGAGCCGCATGCGCTCTTTGCCCGTCAATGTGCGGCTCTTCCATCCATAAAAAAAAAAAATCCTTTATTTTTTTTTATGTCACTCATTCCATAAGGACTTAGAATAATTATTTTTTTTAATGGTCCATTTGCATGTTCCTTGTATCTGAATCTAGTGACATAATGGATCAGTGTCAGAAATAGTGTCTGTTACTAGGCTTGAGTAAATTGTAATGAACCAAAGGAGAATATCAATTCTATTTAAAAAAAAAAATTATCTTTGACTGTGAATAACACCATGCTAAAATTGACCAGACCTGAAAATCTAAGCAAATGAATAAAGGGAAGATGATTAAACACATGAAGGGTGCCGTGACTGAAAAAAAAGGTTGAGAAATGCTGGTATATGGTGTGGTACCAACAGTCATTTTGTGGCTCTTAGTCTCTGACTGGTTGGCCACCCCTGCACTATAGAGTAGCGAGTGGCAGTCATGAAGATAGCACTGAAAACTGGATGGTGGTGGAAAAAGTTGATACAGAGATGTATTGTGATATTTCTCGCGGCAATATTATATCAATACACTGATGCCAAGTATCAATATTTCTATATTAAAAAAAATTTACAATCCAAATTTGCTGCAATAAACAATGATTGAGGTGAACAGACTGAAGACTAATTACTAATTACACTGCAAAAAAAAATGGATTGGGGTTAATTCATATTTATTCAATAATTATAGTAACCTATACATAATAAAAAAGACTATGTGCCGTTTGAAATCGAATTGAGCTGAATTCAATGAATTTGAACCATTTATGAATTGCATTTTACATAGTTTTGGTTGAATAACATTAGCTGATAGTTTAAAAATGACCAGATGACGCTCAGTTTTTACAGTGTAGATAACACAGATGTATATTTTTATTGCAGATGTTGACCACGGTTTCCGTTGGGGACATAATTTGCAGTTGAAAAAAAGTTGCAATCGCAATATATATCGTAATATATTACAGTCACAACACTTGTGATATGAAACGTCCCACACTGTCCCATCCCAATTTACACGACCCAAAGTACTTTCATGAAGTGCGTCCGTACATACATCAGTAATCGACTGGTATAAAGAGTGATCTTCGTTCATTTCAACTGACGTCCCTCCTCTTGACTAATCAATGGTCCTGAATGGAGACGCGTGGCGTTGAAAATACACTAATCACAGTCTCACTAGAGTCAGCAGCACGATGCCTTGGTTGTTCAGCACAATGTTTCCTAATTACCGGGATTAGATGTACCGGTGCATATGCACATAGTGGTGCACACACACACACACACACACACACACACACACACACACAGACACACACACACACACACACACACACACACACACACACACACACACACACACACACACACACACACACACACACACACACACACACACACACACACACACACACACACACACACACACACACACACACACACACACACACACACACACACACACACACACACACACACACACACACACACACACACACACACACACACACACACACACACACACACACACACACACACACACACACACACACACACACACACACACATAAGCACACAAGAAGCTGACCAAAGTCTGTCTCTGCAGATGGAGACATGGTTGAGCAATCCCACCCACTCTTGGATGTGCTGGATCGATGTGAACTCCTCTAAACCTCTCCAAGCACGCCCCCCCCCCCCCCCCCCCCCCCCCCACAAACGCACACACACACACACACACACACACACACACACACACACACACACACACATACACACTTTGACTGACAGCACATCAGTCAAAAACGAATGCTCCCTCAGCTTTTGTCACTCCCACACATATGCGTACATTCACAAATGCACACATAAACAAACACACACACACACACAGTCAGTCTGCCTTGACAGGTCGGCCAAACGTACTCCCGACAGTTCAGCAGCATGCAGACGTCATGTTTGCATTAAACCAGAGAGACGCGTGGATGTTAGCCGGCGGGCGCATAACCGATGTGTGTGAGTCATACGGGCGTTAGCGCTGTTGCCTCACAGGGAGGAGTTCCTGGGTTCAAACCCCAGCAGGGGGGCCTTTCTGTGTGAAGTGATGGCGTGGGTGTCCTCCAGGTACTCCGGTTTCCTCCGGGTACTCTGGTTTCCCCCGCGCCATAAAAATACCTGCATGCTCGGGTATATCCTGCCGGTGCCCTTGACCAAGGTACTGGCATCACAACTGGAGTCTGTCCCCCGGGGCGCTGCATTGTGTGGCTGCCTACTGCTCCTGAAATAGTGAGGACGGGTCAAATACAGAGGATGAGTTTCCCCCAAGGGGAAGAATAAAAGTAGACGTCATCTGTACCTGAGCAGATTCTGAGGCACAGATCATCAGGGTTGTTTTATAGAGTATATTCTATAATAAAGGTGGGGTAGGCTATCTTTTTAGAACCCTTTTGGCAATATTTAGTGAAATTATCTTGTGCCCTTTCAGGGTGTGGCTGTTCAAAACGTGTGGTCATTCAGAGCGGCCGATTGCTTGGCCCTCAGAAGTGCTGCTTGCAGCGTTGTGGAGACCAGCGGTGTGGCTGCTTGCAGCGTTGTGGAGACCAGCGGTGTGGCTGCTTGCAGCGTTGTGGAGACCAGCGGTGTGGCTGCTTGCAGCGTTGTGGAGATCAGCGTGTGGCTGCTTGCAGCGTTGTGAAGACGAGCGGTATGGCTGCTTGCAGCGTTGTGGAGACCATGGTATGGCTTGAAACTGCACTCCCTTAGGTCCTCAGAAATACATTCGCCAAACATAGTTTGTTGTCATAGTGCCACCATCTGGCCAAATTCTACACTGCACTCCCTTTGGGGCCTCAGCAATACACCCGCCAAGTGTGAAGCAGATCAAATGAATGGTTCTTGAGATATGCTCGCCACAGGCACACAGACATGCAGAGATTCCTTCCTCTATAGTTAGATATCCCAACAGCTCTGGTCTCAGGGTGGCCTGAATCTTAAGAACCAATCAGATTTGTGTTGGCCTGTAAAGAGGTCGCATCGGAAAACGAACACCATCATCGTGTTTCTCGTCTGAAAGTACCCATAACATCACCGCCTGCCCATCAGAGGCCAGGAAATATATATATATATATATATATATATATATATATATATATATAGGGCTGACCCCTATTAGTCGACTAATCGATCGAAAGGAGCCGTAGTCGACTGCCAACCTCTTAGTCGAATGAAAAAAATATACCAGAGGCTAACTGCCTAAGAAAACAGGCACAGAGGCACTGAAAGAGGATTTCACCCATCTAATGAACACACTAGACTAGACAAATATCAAGATGTATCCATCAGTGGACCAATTACATGCTTTCGCAGAGGACAAGAAGACTTCCGTCGACTCCGTCAGACATTAAGCACCCCCACAGCCCAAATGGAATGATAAAACAAATATATATATTATTATACTTTTTTCTTTTTTTTTATAGTCGACTAATAGTCGACTATCGGCAAATTTTGGCGACTAACGGAACGTAGGCCAAATGCGTCCACATTTGTATAGGATTCTATCACATTTTCATAACAATAGCACCCTGCGCCGTTTTCATTGAGGTTTCTTACAAATTAACAATGCTTTATCTTGTCCTTTATATGCCGATTATCATTAGAATCTTAAATTGTACCATATGTCCCCCTTTAGACAACATATGTAACGCTACCAGCGCACTTTTGTTAAGATAATTAGTTGGCCATTCTCGGTCGCTATACCGAGGTCGCAGTAATAGTTTAACGCTGTTCAGATCACGTCGGAGAATATAGACACATCCCAGTGACCTGCGACCTGTGCTAACGCTCTTGGGAAATGCAGTGTTGTAGTTCTCAACATTTTCAGCCTTTAATTTTAAACCAATGCTGCCATCTACTGACAACAAAAAAGTGTTGTCTAATCGTCACCTTGAGAGCTACTTCCGTATACAGCGCCGCCCCAAACCCATTCTAGAGATTCCCACTTTTTGCTGGGAGTGGGGCGTGGCCGTATTTGGTCCCAGACAATAAGAGTGGCTGCAATTGGTCACCGTGACGGTTACTACACATCGACTATACAAATCCTTCGTCGGGGACAGCCCTAATATATATATATATATTTTATATATATATATATATTTATTTTGTATTAATTTTTTTATTATATTTAATTTGTATTTCTTTTAAATACATTTTTTTTTATCCAGCTTGAAGCTGCCTGTGCCTCTCTGGGCTTCTGCAGAGAGCAGACAGCGGCAGGCAGGAAAGTGGTGCAAAGAGAGGCTTGTTCTATTTCATTTGGACATGTAAGCTCACTCTTGCTCATTTCTCCAAAATTGCCTATACCCCACCTTTAATACACCCTATAATGCAGGTTGTTCAATCACACACCACACTTTTTTTTATTTATTTCGTAATATATCTGTGCCACCACACCTATTCCCTTCCTAGTTTCCCACCCCTAATATTCAGGCTGAATTTCATTCCAGTTTCACTTGACTATTTGGGAAATGATTAAAACGCAGGCAGGACCAGCATTCAGTGATTCAGGGGCTGAACCCAGACCATCATTCTGCATTTTAGGAAACCAGCTTGCTTTTCAGGGAGATTACGTCACTGCTGTTTGCTCTGCCGAGAGAGAGGGGGGGGGGGGGGACATGAATGGGAATAAGACTGAATAACTGTCCTCCATAGAAGCCAAATGCATTAGTGCAATTACATAATGACTAGGCACAGAGAGAGGGCTCCCCTGAAGCAATTCCAGCTTTTTAGCCACAACAATAAAAGTTTCATAAATTTGTCATGTAAATTTCTCCTTCGCCAGTTGCACAATTGCTTTTTACCATTAAGTCAAGTGTTTCCTAATGGCCGTAGCTGTCACGGGAGGCGCATGCCTCAGAACCTCTTGTTTATAGCTAAATAACACGCAGCCATGTATGAAAGTGAAATGCTTTAGGTAAGGCCTACAGTAATTCATGACATTACATAATTAAAACATATATACACTGTTACTGTGTTAAATGAAAAGGTGTCTTCCTCCAAGCAACATACATATCTCTGAGCTGGCTGTTGGAAAATAAGAAGAAAATGGAAAGAAATGGAAATCTGGCTCTCTAACACATTATAATGTAGTTTAGTATTTAACCCATCTGTCTTCTCCAGGACAATAATATAGTACAGTATTTAACCCATCTGTATGTCTTCTCCAGGACAATAATATAGTATTTAACCCATCTGTATGTCTTCTCCAGGACAATAATATAGTATTTAACCCACCTGTCTTCTCCAGGACAATAATATAGTATTTAACCCATCTGTATGTCTTCTCCAGGACAATAATATAGTATTTAACCCATCTGTCTTCTCCAGGACAATAATATAGTATTTAACCCACCTGTCTTCTCCAGGACAATAATATAGTATTTAACCCATATGTCTTCTCCTGGACAATAATATAGTATTTAACCCATCTGTATGTCTTGTCCAGGACAATAATATAGTATTTAACCCATCTGTATGTCTTCTCCAGGACAATAATATAGTATTTAACCCATCTGTATGTCTTCTCCAGGACAATAATATAGTATTTAACCCATCTGTATGTCTTCTCCAGGACAATAATATAGTATTTAACCCATATGTCTTCTCCAGGACAATAATATAGTATTTAACCCACCTGTATGTCTTCTCCAGGACAATAATATAGTATTTAACCCACCTGTCTTCTCCAGGACAATAATATAGTATTTAACCCACCTGTCTTCTCCAGGACAATAATATAGTATTTAACCTATCTGTATGTCTTCTCCAGGACAATAATATAGTATTTAACCCATCTGTATGTCTTCTCCAGGACAATAATATAGTATTTAACCTATCTGTATGTCTTCTCCAGGACAATAATATAGTATTTAACCCATATGTCTTCTCCAGGACAATAATATAGTATTTAACCCATCTGTATGTCTTCTCCAGGACAATAATATAGTATTTAACCCATCTGTATGTCTTCTCCAGGACAATAATATAGTATTTAACTTGGGATGTCCGATATTATCGGCCGACCGATATTATCGGCCGATATCGGCAGTAAAATGTGATATCGGAAAATATCGGTATCGGTTTAAAAAAAATAAACAATAACAATATTTGTTATATATATATCCAGTGAAAATTATTAGTTACCTACAATTATTCAGTTTTTTGGACGGGGAAACCCTGCATATATCGGTATCGGTTGATATCGGTATCGGAAATTAAGAGTTGGACAATATCGGAATATCGGTATCGGTAAAAAAGCCAATATCGAGCATCCCTATATTTAACCCATCTGTATGTCTTCTCCAGGACAATAATATAGTATTTAACCCATCTGTATGTCTTCTCCAGGACAATAATATAGTATTTAACCCATCTGTATGTCTTCTCCAGGACAATAATATAGTATTTAACCTATCTGTATGTCTTCTCCAGGACAATAATATAGTATTTAACCTATCTGTATGTCTTCTCCAGGACAATAATATAGTATTTAACCCATATGCATGTCTTCTCCAGGACAATAATATAGTATTTAACCCATATGTCTTCTCCAGGACAATAATATAGTATTTAACCCACCTGTATGTCTTCTCCAGGACAATAATATAGTATTTAACCCATCTGTATGTCTTCTCCAGGACAATAATATAGTATTTAACCCATCTCTATGTCTTCTCCAGGACAATAATATAGTATTTAACCCATCTGTATGTCTTCTCCAGGACAATAATATAGTATTTAACCTATCTGTATGTCTTCTCCAGGACAACACAGAGCTGAGATACATGTTGGGATGGATTGCCATTTTCTCTTCATTGGTCAAAAGAACCAACTGGATCTTTGGAAAAGCACTATGAAATAATAACATTTAAAGAAGTCCAAATTTGAAAGTTGCCTTATTTAAAAAAATAAAAATAAAAAATCGTATATCTGCCCGCACATGTTAACTTTGATGATCCAAAGTGATTTTGTGGTTGTGTATATGTAAAAGAAAGAAGAAGAAATGCAATAAAAATAAAAGAAGATCGCTAAGCCCAGGGCTCTTAAAGCAGTCCAGTTAAGCATCTTGACCTCGGACCCAGGCTTACAAAAGCACGTTGCCACTCTTGCTATTCAGCAATTCTGAAAATTCTTTATTTCCTGAAACATATCTATGCCATATCATCTCACATTACCAGCCCTACCGGTAAATCCACACTACACTGTTAGCATTGTGCCAACGCAGGAGAATGGTCTGGCAGATCCCCTCATCATTGTACTCCATTGCACAAAAACATTCTGGGTTGTGTAATAACTCTGTGGGAGATGTGTTTCTTCATCAAAACCTGACGACTTCAGAATTCCGACTACAAAAATCAGACATTGGGAGACTTATATGTTTTATCAACATCCTGTGAGTCAGACTTATAGGATACCTCAAGATTCGAAGATGTCCCTCTGCAGCATGTTACAGATTTGACAATTAAATCAAATAATCGTCAAAATCCTATGACTATTGGTTGAAATATTTAGATTATAACAACAATGGGTCCTCTAATTGGTATACAATTACTCCAAGTTTGTGAATATATACCTCACATTCATGTGGTCAATAGAAACATCACAGACTGGAGCTCTAAGGCATTTCTTGTTCAGTCCTGCCAAAAGTGAAAGAAAGTCGTACCACCCGAGATGTCCTAATACTTAAAATACTTAAATCAGGGGTTCCCAACCTTGTTTAGCTCAAGGCCCCAATTTCTTTGCTATTGGCTACTTTTTTAATAACTTACATTTTAATGAAGATTTGATTGATTGGTTGATGAATTGGTTATATTGGAGGCAAGCTTCACATACACCACGTTCAAATTATTATTATTATTATTATTATTATATTATTATTATTATTATTATTATTATTATTATTATTATTATTATTATTATTGTGTTTTATCTATTCAGGCTATTTTCAGGCGACCGCATTGGGTTTGGACATGCTGTATTAAATACTTAAGGGAAAAACAAGACGGAGCAACACACATGTAGGACATTGGTCTAGATTCATAAAGCCCCTCAAAGTGAGAGTGCTGATCCAAAGCCAGCTTCAGTCTATTAGATTGAATAATAAGGTCACAAAGTGTCCCCGGTCACTGACCCCAGATCAGCACTGTCACCTTACTCCGAGAGGCTTCGGTGAACACAGATCATTATGTCTTCCTCTCTGCTGTGTCTGACTGCTCTGCTGTGTGCCTGCTGGTCTGCGTCTCGATCGCTTGCAAACATCACAACAGCGTGCGGTTCAGAGAAGAAGCATTGCACAGCTTGCACTCGCAATGATCACTTTCATCAGCAGACACACCGACAGTTGCAAGAAATCTAAATCTTCAATAGCCTCTAACTCCATCTGCAAACAACAGATGCACACTGTGAACACACTGGACAGAGAGACACGGAGATCCAGGCAGGCTGCACAACAATAGCTTTGATCTCTCTCTCTCTCTCAATCCAGGTACACAATACTGCAGAAAGCCAGTGGAAAAACTCCCTCAATGAAAAACAACACCGTCTGTTCTTGGCAAAATGTGGGATGAGTTGCTGACAGGCTCTGTCTCTCTCTCTCTCTCTCTCTCTCTCTCTCTCTCTCTCTCTCTCTCTCTCTCTCTCTCTCTCTCTCTCTCTCTCTCTCTCTCTCTCTCTCTCTCTCACTCTCTCCTTGACAGTGGAAGTATATAACCCTGGCCCGCGGTCCTCAGCAGTGCCAACGAGGGGCTCCCCTTACAGATCGGCACTTAGTGCCACGCAGGCACAACGGGTCGCCCTGGCCGGTGCTGGCACATCAATAAATATACAGTATCATAGTGATGCACCGATGTGAAAATTGTGGCCGATACCGATAACCGATATTAATATTGCGTTCTGACCGATACCGATATTTACCGTTGTCGATATCTCTGTATAGAAACACTTTTTTATGATAATCAAATAAAGGCCTATTTTCCAAAACGCATTTATTTATTTTTTATCGGCCCTATCTTGATATCGGACCGATCCCGATGTGTAAATAAATTCCCCATATCGGCCGATATTATATCGGCGGCCGATATATCGTGCATCACTACAGTATCATACTGTATACCTGCTATGGTCCATCTGTCCTCTTGACCATTTCAGAGGTTAGGCCTATATATATATATATATATATATATATATATATATATATATATATATATATATATATATATATAGTATATCCCTATTTAAGATTATTCAAGGTTTTCAGTATTCCCTTATTTAACATGACATCTCTTCAGTGCCTCCTGTCACAATGTGTATCCCTGAGCCTCAGTAAGCTAGGAAGCTACAGTAGGATGCTAGGAAGCTAGGATGCTAGCTAGGATGCTAGGATGCTAGCCAGGATGCTTGGAGGCTGGAGGCTCTTTACCCTACCAGCTTCTCTCACACATTACTTAGTAAATGGGCACTTGTTTTTGACGTAACTTGATACATTTGCTCCTTTACACATCTCAATGTACTGGTAATCATTACTGTAGCAATTGTTCATCTGTTCTGCTCTTGGCAGACTTTTCTCTCTCTCTCTGTCCCTTTCTCTCTGTGCTATAAGCACATTCTTGCACATATTGGGTACATTTATCTCTTTTGCACACTACTATATGCTGTATGTGTGTGTGTCACTGGAATTTCCCCAAGGGGATCAATAAAGGAATATCTTATCTTACTATGGCTATATCAGTTGACTGCTCTGTAATACATTTACATTTACATTTACATTTAGTCATTTAGCTGACGCTTTTATCCAAAGCGACTTACAAGTTCTGTACGACAAGCCATCAGGAAGGGCACAACTCTATCAGCTGAGTAACAATGTTCATCAAAGTGTTGAGTGCTACAGTGTAGGTTAGTTTATTAGGACAAGTGCATGACAGTATGGTTAGTTAGGGTTAGATTTTTTTTTTTTTTAATTCAGATAATGGTTGAAGAAGTGCGTCTTTAGTCGACGGCGAAAGATTGGACGTGTTTCGGCTGTCCTAACTGGGGTGGGTAGTTCATTCCACCATTGTGGGGCAAGGACTGAGAATAGGCGACTTCTCTTTGATGACCCTCCCGGAGCTTGGATAGGAGTAGGTCTGAGGCGGCCAGAAGATGCAGAGCGTAGGGGTCTTGAGGGTGTGTAGTTAGAGACCATTGACCGGAGGTAGGCGGGAGCAGTTCCCTTTGCCGCACGGTATGCTAGGTCGAGGGCCTTGAAGCGGATTCGTGCAGCAATGGGGAGCCAGTGCAGGTCCCTAAGAAGTATATGTATAAACGTATATGTTTATTATCCATGTATTTTTTTCACTATGTTGCCTGTTTTCTGTATATATATATTATATGTATATATACACACCATATATACACAGCTCAATATCTGAAGACACCTGTGATATGTAAATATGTAAATAGAAATAGAAATATGGCAACACATTCTGCTGACATCTCCACATTAATGTGTGTCTGTTTATTGTATTATGCAGTGCTTTTAATTCGTTTTCCTACTTTTGTTTTCGTCAAACAAATCGTCAAACATTTTGATTAATCTTGTGGTTGTTTAGTTTTTTTTTCTTCATATCTTTTATCTTCATTTTATTTTTATGTTTTTTCTATTTACTGCAGGTGCAGAAGAGGCCATTTCTCTCGGGGGATAATACCGTCCTTATGATCCTATCTCTTGGGTTGAAAGTACGGGAGGGGAAATTGCTCGCTTGTTTTATTACAGTCCAGCCAGCCCTGCTGTAGAGAAGAGGCAGGGAAGTGAATCACGCTGATATGTAAAACAGTGGCACATAACTGTGAGGTGAATTAACTTTCCATTCAATCAATTCCGGATTCCATTCAGAACATGAACAGCTATTTGTCAGCTCTGTCGGTCAGTCGCTCAGTCGGTCAGTCGCTCAGTTGGTCAGTCAGTCAGTCTCTCAGTCGCTTAGTCGCTCAGTCGCTCAGTCGGTCAGTCGCTCGGTCGGTCAGCCGCTCACTCGGTTAGTTGCTCAGTCGGTCAGTCTCTCAGTCTCTCAGTCGCTCAGTCGGTCAGTCTCTCAGTCGCTCAGTCGGTCAGTCGGTCAGTTGCTCAGTCAGTCAGTCGCTCAGTTGGTCAGTCGCTCGGTCGGTCAGTCGCTCAGTTGGTCAGTTGGTCAGTCGCTCAGTCGGTCAGTCGCTCAGTCGCTCAGTTGGTCAGTCGGTCAGTTGCTCAGTCAGTCAGTCGCTCAGTTGGTCAGTCGCTCGGTCGGTCAGTCGCTCAGTTGGTCAGTTGGTCAGTCGCTCAGTCGGTCAGTCGCTCAGTTGGTCAGTCGCTCAGTCGGTCAGTCGCTCAGTTGGTCAGTCGGTCAGACTCTCAGTCGCTCAGTTGGTCAGTCGCTCAGTCGGTCAGTCGCTCGGTCGGTCAGTCGCTCAGTCGGTCAGTCGCTCGGTCGGTCAGTCGCTCAGTCGGTCAGTCGGTCAGTCGGTCAGTCGCTCAGTCGGTCAGTCGGTCAGTCGCTCGGTCGGTCAGCCGTTCTGTCGGTCAGTCGCTCGGTCGGTCAGTCGCTCAGTTGGTCAGTCGCTCAGTTGGTCTGCCGTTCAGTCGGTCAGTCGCTCGGTCGGTCAGTCGCTCAGTTGGTCAGTCGCTCAGTTGGTCAGTCTCTCAGTCGCTCAGTCGGTCAGTCGCTCGGTCGGTCAGTCGCTCGGTCGGTCAGCCGCTCACTCGGTCAGTCGCTCGGTCGGTCAGCCGCTCACTCGGCCAGTCGCTCGGTCGGTCAGTCGCTCGGTCGGTCAGTCGCTCGCTCAGTCAGTCGCTCAGTCGGTCCACAAAAGTGCCCCCACTTTCTAGCGACCAACAGGTTTCGCCCTAGGAGGGTGCAATTGAGCATGGATGTGTAGAGGAATATAACCGGATCAATAAATGTACTTAGTCAAATATAGACTTGGTTAAACACAGGATTATTATACCCAAACAGGTACAAGTAAATCAAGAGTCACGGCGGATGACTCAAAGTGGATACTGGCCAGATGTCTCCTCAGAGAGCTCACAGAATCCAGTGAGACGTAGGTCTTTATGGTAAAGAGAGTGATGATGAATTAATTGAAAATGGGGGACCCTGACATAAACAAGACGAAAGTCTTTCTCTGGTCTGCATCCCCTTAACAATTGTGTGTATTCAGCTGTACTGTATTGTACCCATTCTGCAATCTGTTAATACAATTTTCAATCAATCAATCAATCAATCAATAAATCAATCAGAGAGAAAGGGATTGTGGGTAGGATGACCCAGGTCTTGGATTGGGGGAGGGGAGAGGGTATCAGGTGAGAGACAAAAGGTGAATGGGAGGGGGGGGGGGGGTTGGAACATGACTGGGAGATTGTTTGAGGGGGGGAGGGGATCATCATTCCACAGCGTTCAAGTGTGTGTGCGTGTGTGTGTGTGTGTGTGTGTCTGTGTGTGTGTGTGTGTGTGTGTGTGTGTGTATTCATGCCAATTGGCTAACAGGGGGTGTGGTAATGGGAGTGGCCTATCGCAAAAAGGTTGCCGCTATTGCGAATGTGCGCTTGTTTTATATGAAGGTATTAGCTGCAACGTCCCTCATATGGGAAGTTTTTCGGATTTTTTGCAACCGGCAATTTGGCGGGTGTGCATATTTTGTAATACAATATATATATATATCGAATTGAAGGCTTATTTGTTGCCTGTCGATAGTGATAAAATCCGACAAAATCCGTTCAGCGGTTCTCGAGTTACATGCCGGTATTTGAGGCTTGTGCAAAGTACACGGTATTGCGCAAAATACCACTCCCGACTCAGGCTGCAGTAGTTCCGTCAATCTAGAATCGATCTCGAAAATGATTGTGGATCGTTGTAACCAATGAGTGTGGCTTTCCAATGATACCCCACATGGGGATCTAAATAAAAAAACAAAAAACACGAAGAAACACGAAAACAGGAAGAGCAAAACAGCAGAATGAATTGAAGTCTATGAGAAAACTGAGTTTTTCTTTGTACACAGTTTACCAAAATCACTCCTAATCACTCATTTCTTAATGGATATTTATGACATTTGGATATGTACTACATAAGGCTTCAGGCTATGGCTCCGTCTGGGTTTGTAAGCCATACCACCTTCTGGAGAAATACTACCTCTGGACTACTAACTACTTCAAAAAACTTTTTTTTTTAATCCTCTTTTTCTCGCCTGATTTTCAATTTTTCTCCCCATCCCAATTTAGTCATTATGCCAATTCCCCCCCTCCCCTACCTGGTTGTTGTGCGCATGTTCCTCCTACTGGTCGGTACAAGGGAACCCTGAAGTCCACCACATGCTTCCTCCGACACATGTGGAGACAGCCAGTGTCTATTTTTTCACCTGGCAGCGAGGACTCTCATTGGTGAAGTGTAACGCGTGGGAGGTCATGCTGCCTTCACCATTTCCTGCCTTTCGCTGAGCAGGCGCCCAGACCTGACCTGTAGGCGTCGCTGTCCACAACGCCAGATTACCACCCACGACTTCCCTCCCCCTAACTCAGCCAAACAAGTTAGTATGACGACCGGCCCAAGCCGCAGGGCAATGCTGACTCCGGGAGTCGAGACCGCAGCCTCTTGCATTGGTGACAAGCGCAATCTCCGCTACGCCATCCGACCGCCCGTCTACTACAGAAAAACTTGAGTAACAAGTTTTTTTACAACTTAAGTTCAGACCTATGTTACTCTATTACGTTAGCACTAAAAGTAAATATTTTTTCTGGAATCAGAAACTTCAGAATGTCTTTCAAAAGAGACCAGGCTCATGCATGTGCTATAAGAATAAAGTATGTTGTTTTGGTTTGCAAAAAAGTATGCAGTCCTCAAGTTCAAGTTAAAAAATTTCCACTTTTCTCCCCGCTTGTTAACACATTGTGCGCCAAGAACGGCGTAAATCGCTATTGCCCGCCATGCGTTGAACGCCAACAACGGCGTATCACGTGTTTGGGATCAATATTTCATTTTTTCGCCATGGCATTCATAATTCATCCAGCCTCCCTCCGGACTGCAGCTGCACCCTGTTCTGACATTGCAACGCCTCAATACCGCCGCCTGGTGGATGGTCGGGCGAGTTACACTCACGCCAAACCGGAAGTGGCGATCGGTGCATCGAGGAAATTCCTCCTCCTCCTCCGATATTGTGGCGTGGATCAATATACACACTCGAGTGCATTTGGATCGCTTTCGAAACGCAATAATCGATATGATTTCAGCGTTTATTGCGTCATACAAACCGGAAATGGATCTAGCAGATCGAAGTCAAATAATTGGGATATTTTTCCTCCAGTCTCATCGGCAAACGGTAAGAGGACACTAACGTTACTTTCAGCTTGATTGTCCATTTCTTTGTTTGCAATCAGTCTGATCAATATATCAACCCATACTAAATAAAGCCGTTACTGACGATCAAGGAATTATAAACGACCCCCCCCCCCCCCCCTTTCCTTCACGCATAATGAAGCATAATGTATACCGATCATATACATTTGAATTTTTTTATATAGCGTGTATAGGAAAGAAACGCCAATCGATAATCTATGCTTCAGGGCCTATAACTAGCGTTTTTGGAATTACAGCAGACAAGCTTAAAAACATACTTATATTCTCGACGGTATTAACACAACAATGTATGAATGAAAAAATATAACGTTCCTACATCCGGAACGATAGATACCGATGTTGAACGGGCCATAGTAATGGAGATATAGCTATAATATTTAAAAAGTTATAGCCCTGCAAAGAAGGTAAACATCTCCATAGGCTTACAGCGGTGGCAGAGAGCGCATAATGATGGGCACAATGCATGGCGCCCAATGTGTTAAGA
The DNA here is from genome assembly GCF_963971535.1 of Notolepis coatsorum. Classification (NCBI taxonomy): domain Eukaryota; kingdom Metazoa; phylum Chordata; class Actinopteri; order Aulopiformes; family Paralepididae; genus Notolepis; species Notolepis coatsorum. The sequence goes on along the minus strand of NC_140172.1, from coordinate 125,675,520 downwards.
GGTTACATCATATCTATAAGTAAACAAACGTGATTTTAGAGTAAAGGAAATTGAATCCTAATCAGTTATGTAAGATTTGTAATCAAACAAAGGCAGAAGGCATTGTATTAATCCACTTGGGGAGATTTGCCCTCTGCATTTTAACCATCTAACTATTTAGGTGGGTAGTGGGCAGCCACACAGTGCGGCGCCCGGGGACCAACTCCAGTTATAATGCCAAAGCTTTGGTCAAGGGCAATGGCAGGAATATATACCTAGCATACATGTATTTTTGATGGTGTGGGGGGAACCCAGAGGAAAGGCCCCCTGCTGGCGTTTGAACCCACAAACTTCTTGCTGTGGAGGAAAGGAAAGAGGATGATGAGAGGAGAGGAGAGGAGAGGAGAAGAGAGGAGCACAGAGGATAGGAGAGGAGAAGAGAGGAGAGCAGAACAGAACAGAGGAGAGCAGAATAGAGGAGAGGAGAGCAGAGGAGAGCAGAAGAGAGCTGAGGAGAAGAGAAGAGAAGAGAGGAAAGCAGAGGAGAGCAGAGGAGAGGAGAGGAGAGGAGAGGAGAGGAGAGGAGAGGAGAGGAGCGCAGAGGATAGGAGGGGAGAAGAGAGGAGAGGATAGCAGAAGAGAGCAGAGGGGAGGAAAAGAGAGGAGAGGAGAGGAGAGGAGAGCATAACAGAGGAGAGGAGAGCATAACAGAGGAGAGGGGAGCATAACAGAGGAGAGGAGAGCATAACAGAGGAGAGGGGAGCATAACAGAGGAGAGGGGAGCATAACAGAGGAGAGGAGAGCAAAAGAGAGGAGAAGAGAGCAAAAGAGAGGAGAAGAGAGGAGAGCAGAACAGAACAGAGGAGAGCAGAATAGAGGAGAGGAGAGCATAACAGAGGAGAGGAGAGCATAACAGAGGAGAGGGGAGCATAACAGAGGAGAGGAGAGCAAAAGAGAGGAGAAGAGAGGAGAGCAGAACAGAACAGAGGAGAGCAGAATAGAGGAGATGAGAGGAGAGCAGAGGAGAGCAGAAGAGAACAGAGGGGAGGAAAAGAGAGGAGAGGAGAGGAGAGGAGAGGAGAGGAGAGGAGAGGAGAGGAGAGGAGAGCATAACAGAGGAGAGGAGAGCAAAAGAGAGGAGATGAGAGGACAGGAGAAAACAGGAGAGGAGAAAACAGGACAGGAGAGGAGAGCAGTGGAGTGCCAGTCTCTTGCTGTCTTATTCCAGGCCTGTCCTGCAGGTAATCACCCTCCATCTGTGACCTTGAGCTTGCCGCTCAAGACAAACCTAAACCTGCACCGACCCATTCCAGAGTGCGAGAGGAGGAGCGGGCGAGTGGGCACAGCGCTGACCCAAGCACATCTCTCTGGGAAATCTCCCTCAGCTTGGGGCGTCTAAAACGCTGCCAAAAGCATTAACTTCCCACGTCCATTTTTTTTTTTTATTGGATTTATTGTCCGACACAGCAAGCAATCAAGCAAGCACCGGCATTGTGTGTATGTATACCCTCCTCTCCTCTGTTTTCCTCTCCCTTGTTCACTCCTCCCTCTCCTTTCTCATCCCCAATCGGGGACATTAATGCGTCAACACCATTAGTAAGTAATTAAAAGATTGAGGTTGATTCAGTCATAGATTCAGACATTCCACTGGTCAATACTGCCTAGAATAATACTGCCTAGAAGTGTTTTCGAAATAAATGAGAAGGGTTAGAGAGAGTGAAGGAGGGAGAGAGAGAGTGACAAAGAAGTATGGAAGGAAGGAAGAAGGGACAAGAAGGAAGGGTCATTATGTTACTGTGTAGCGTGTGAACGCACATTGGTGCCAAGTGTGAAAACTTTCAGTTCTACTGACATTGAGTTGATGACCTGTCAGAATCATCTGCAATGTGTTGCATTGTTAACCCGCTAACATTTGATTTATTGCTTGATGTATATTTCCTCAAATAGCTTGTATATTTTGCTTCTCCATGCATCTCCCATAGAACTGGCACCAACGTCTGGCACCAAGCAGAGCATAGAACGCTGTAGCCCCTTACGTGACTGCGATGTGCAAGCCTGGGGCTCTAGTGACCGCAGTCACTCTCAGCTGTGCCGCGACCATGCAAAAAAAAGTACCAAGCGGTGATCGGGGGCTGGGGGTGGGTCAAAAATATATCAGATATGAATTTCAAAGATACCCAGTGTACAATATGGGTTTAACACAGCTTTACAGTGGGGTCTGGAAGCTCGGAGTTGCTAATAAACAGTTTAAATCATTGTTACAAAGCGAGTGGTACTTACAGAGCGAGCCGTGTATTTCCGCCATTGGTGTCACCGCACATGCGCACCAGGCAGCATGCACGGCTCGCTCTGTAAGTACCACTCGCTTTGTAACAATGATTTAAACTGTTTATTAGCAAATCCGAGCTTCCAGACCCCACTGTAAAGCTGTGTTAAACCCATATTGTACGCTGGGTATCTTTGAAATTCATATCTGATATATTTTTGACCCACCCCCAGCCCCCGATCACCGCTTGGTACTTTTTTTTTGCCTGGTCGCGGCACAGCTGAGAGTGACTGCGGTCACTAGAGCCCCAGGCTTGCACATCGCAGTCACGTAAGGGGCTAAGAACGCTGGTGTTCTGACGTAATGACTGTTCCTTCTTTTATAGTTTCTTGGACCCAGGCAGGTAGGTTTCTAGGAAAGAGAGAGAGAGGAAGGGACCCGGAGAGCTTCAAAGTCACATTAGGACGAGTTTAAATTAGCTCATCTACTTCCCCCTGCCATCTCCCCGCGAAGCCTCGAGTCCTGTGGTGTCTCCAACGGGAGCCTAAACACACCAGATCTGATCCGGTGGTCTGACGTGGTCATTACGCGACTCGTGAACCGAGGCTAAGAACAATAGAACAATAAAGGGACGGAAACAATTTGAGAAGACGAGGGCGCAACAACATTAGCGAAGCATTAGCGGCCATTAAGCCGTCTGGATTCCGAAAACTGGACCGCAGGGGACTGATTGTGTGGCAGTTATTCGTCTCCTCTGGAACAAACCTGTCAGTCCCGCTCTCCCTCTCTCTGCTACCCGCTCCTCGCCTCTCTCTGCTCCTCAGGAGTGACCGAGTCTCTGTGTTGTCGTCAAACATCGCAGAGTGGAGGACTTCTGATCCAGGATCAGTTATATCTTTCATTCAGATCATAATGAACGAGCCGGCTGAGTGGAGGAGTTCTGATCCAGGATCAGTTCTATATCTTTCATTCCGATCATAATGAACGAGCCGGCTGAGTGGAGCTAAGGGCCACGTTTATTAAAGGCACACATGTTGTGCTCGTGAGCAGATCCAAGCCAAAGTTGTGGCGTATGAAATGTTATCTTGATGTAAAAATCAGCTGACTATGTAGATTTTCTACGATGTATCAAAAGCTAAATCACATTTCTATCATCACTTAAAGTCCCAAGGCTATAGGTATTCCTTTTCATCTATTTCCTTTTCATCATATTCCTTGAAATGATCGTACGATGGAATATCTAGGATATAGTCACAGAATATAGAAAGTGATGCCCCGGGTCAGCAGTGGTCAGTTTGAAGGTCTTGATGAATATGAAGTAGGAGCCTTTGAGATCATAGTGAATGAGAAGATCAAGGTGACCTACCCAGCAGTGTTCATTTAGACAGCCATCTTTTTCCCCCCAACTTTCTCAACTTTTCTCCCATCCCCCAATTCTGTCATTATGTAAATTCCCTCCCTGGCTGTGCGCTACCCTACTGTCGGTCTGGGGAGGGTGTGTAGACTATCACACGCTGCCCTACTGTCGGTCTGGGGAGGGTGTGTAGACTATCACACGCTGCCCTACTGTCGGTCTGGGGAGGGTGTGTAGACTATCACACGCTGCCCTACTGTCGGTCTGGGGAGGGTGTGTAGACTATCACACGCTGCCCTACTGTCGGTCTGGGGAGGGTGCAGACTATCACACGCTGCCCTACTGTCGGTCTGGGGAGGGTGTGTAGACTATCACACGCTGCCCTACTGTCGGTCTGGGGAGGGTGCAGACTATCACACGCTGCCCTACTGTCGGTCTGGGGAGGGTGCAGACTATCACACGCTGCCCTACTGTCGGTCTGGGGAGGGTGCAGACTATCACACGCTACCCTACTGTCAGTCTGGGGAGGGTGCAGACTATCACACGCTGCCCTACTGTCGGTCTGGGGAGGGTGCAGACTATCACACGCTGCCCTACTGTCGGTCTGGGGAGGGTGTAGACTATCACGCGCTGCCCTACTGTCGGTCTGGGGAGGGTGTGTAGACTATCACACGCTGCCCTACTGTCGGTCTGGGGAGGGTGCAGACTATCACACGCTGCCCTACTGTCGGTCTGGGGAGGGTGTAGACTATCACGCGCTGCCCTACTGTCGGTCTGGGGAGGGTGCAGACTATCACACGCTGACCTACTGTCAGTCTGGGGAGGGTGCAGACTTTCACACGCTGCCCTACTGTCGGTCTGGGGAGGGTGCAGACTATCACACGCCTCCTCCCGATAGCCGCTTCTTTTCACCTGACAGCAGCAACGTTTCACCGGCAGAGCTGAACGCACGTGACGCACGTTCACGACCAGTAGGAGTCGCTGTTGCAACGACCAGGACTCATATCCACCGGCTTCCCACCCGTGCACACTGCCGATTGTGTCCGTGGGGACGAGCGGCCAAGCCGGGAGGTGCCGCTGCCGGGAGGGCAGGCGAGTGCTTAGACCTCTACACTACCGAGCCGCTCCAATGGTCAACATTTTTGTTGACAAAATGGCCAGCGTTGCCCCGGGATTTTAAAGTACAGCAGTTCGGCGCTCTCTTGTCCGGACGAGTTACGAGTTCAATTTCAGATGAGTGAGCAAACCACGTTTTCCTTTTAGCAGCTCCAGGACATGGGGTGGGAGGGGGGGGTGAGAAAAGCGGGTGCCGATGACACTCTTAAATGTCCTTCAGCAGTCAACGGCTGAGATGAAGTGACGCGACCCGTTTAACTGCCACCACCAAGTCAGTGTGTTACACCTCGAGTATCAGGTGCTACTGTGTATCCATCACTGTTGACCTTGACCGTTGAAGTCAGATGACAAAAGAAATATCCATTTAGGGAGATATAACATCCTATGTGTCCAAATAATACAGAAAATATATTTGCTACGCTTTTATTTTCTTATTTTCTTATTTTACTCACGGTATCCAATTTTACTTTTGAGAAAATCCCCCCCCCCCCCCCCCCCCCCCCCCCCAAAAAAACAGATATGGTAGCAGCCTGTTACCTAACATAAGTATTGGTCCATCCCTATTCAACGCGACGCCAAAAACACTTAAAGCTTGTTGTTGTTTTTCACGCTCGTGGTTTGAAACCAGGATTCTGGGAAAACTAAATGAAAATATCTGAGGCTTTCTGGGTTCTTTTGTTGGTCTGCTTTAAATGCCAGGCTGACAGAGTGAGTAAAGGTGTGAGAGAGAGATTAGAGGGAACATTCAATCAGCACCACTACATGCTGCTGAGCGGGAAAAGCCTTGTGACTTTTAAACAGGCTCCAAAGGCTTTTCACATGCACTCTAGTCTAAACAAACTAAAAACTAAAAAACAGGTTGTCCAGACACCTGCCTTCTCCGTTTCTGTCATCCGACAGAAGAATGCACAAACCCCGATATCGGGTTATGCGCGTTATAGATGGATGTGCAAACACACACTGTGTTTCCCCGCATGTTCTTTGGTTACCTGTGGTGTTGGTGCTACGCCAAGATAGTGGTCCAGAAGTGAAGGACAACAACACGAGAAACAAGGTTGATGTGTTATTACACCTGTTTGTGGGGGGCCTGTCTAATATTGTGGGGGGCGGTCACAGATAATGTATGTACGTAACGGGAAACTCTTCCAACCTTTGGACATTTTATAGCTATAATTAATAACCATTGTCATTTTGTAATTGCTTTTAGTCTGCTTTTCCTGTTTCTTGGTTCCTGTTTTTATTTCTAAATTGTTTTTATCTTTGTTTTATCTTTGTGTTATTATTATCTATCTCTTTTAACTGTATATATTGCCAGGTACCCAGGTGGGGTATCTCCCGGGCCTTGCTGTGTGGAGTTTGCATGTTCTCCTCGTGCTCCCAAGGGTTTCCCCTCCAGAAAAAGAGAAAAACCCAATGGAAAAACATGCAGAACAGATCGCTAACGCTGTCGCGTCCCTGACAAAGACGGACAGGAGGCACATGGATTGGTCCCCGGGTGCGGCGCCACACACACCGCAACCCATGTCTGCTCCCGGCTGCCCTTGGGGGGAAGGACGACGAGATGGGTCAAGCGCAGAGACAAAATGTCATCGGCCAAAGAAAATGCTTGTGTGTGTCCTATGTGTCGCCCATCTTGTGTGTGTTCGCTGCACGACAACGTAGCAATGTGTGCTACAAATAAAGGGAGCATGTCTATGTTCCCCGGGTCCTATGTTCCCCGGGTTCTATGTTCCCCGCTTTGATTGATTGATTGAATGAAAATTTTAGACCACCAGCCCTGATTCCAAACTCTAACCTTAACCAGTTCGAAAGAGGGCCTAAGCTTAACCGTTCGAAACAAGGCGGACATTAATAATTAATAAAATAATAAAAATTCATAGAACATTTTAATCTATTAATCAATCAAAGCGGGGAACATAGAACCCAGGGAACATAGGGATGATCCCCAAATAAAGACTTCTTCAAGTCCAGCTGTACATGAGGGGAATCTCCAGTGTCCCTCGAATTGAAATAAAGGTTGAATGAGTGAATGAATGAATGAATGAGTGAATGAAAACACAGACGCCGTGACTCACCAGAAGTTGACGAGGAACGGGTGCTCCAGGTTCTGCATGATCTGCAGCTCCTTGAAGACGTTCCGCACCTCGTTCCGCTCCACGCACTTCAGCTTGTTCATGTACTTCATGGCGTACATCTTCTTGGTGTCCTTCTTCTGCACGATGCAGACCTGAACAGAGCGACACGGGACCTCGGATGTCACTTTAAGGCGGGTGTGCGAGGAGCATGGTTGACATATCACAACCTGTGTCTTGATCCTCCGATCACAAGTTTGTCCGAAAGGAGGCAACGGTTGTGATTAGGGATGTCCGATATTATCAGCCGATATCGGCATTAAAATGTGATATCGGAAAATATCGGTATCGGTTTTCAAAAAAAAATATATTTTTTAATTTGTTTCTTTTTTTTTACATTTCTATAACCTTTATTTACCCAGGCAAGCAAGTAAGAACAAATTCAGATTTTATTTATTGTCAAAAGTATGCAATGTTGTGTTAATTCCACAACAAGAGATATGTAATGTTAATTATTCAGTTTTTTTTGGTGGGGGGGGCTGCATATATCGGTATCGGTTGATATCGGTTGATATCGGTATCGGAAATTAAGAGTTGGACAATATCGGTATATCGGTATCGGTAAAAAAGCCAATATCGAGCATCCCTAGTTGTGATAGATAAATTCAAACTTTTTGCAAACAAGTCTGTTAATACTGGGTGGGTCTTGACGAGTACAATAAACGAAAGGAATTACCGGCACTTGTGGGGAAAAGTCCACGTAGTAATTTTATTGCATGGTGCAGCAAACAAACACAATGGACGTGTTTCAGCACGCGGCCTTCATCAGCCCTACTAGCACAATGAGGACGTTTTCCAAGTGAGCGCCGGTAATTCCTTCCAACCTGGGTGACAGTGGCTCAGGAGCGAGAGAGCGGTCGCCCCGGTAATCGCAAGGGTTTCCGGCTCCTCCCTGCGGTGTCTCGAAGTGTCCTTCAAGTGTGAGACACTTAACCCCTAACTGCTCACGATGAGCGGGGTGTCACCCTAAGTGGCTGCCTCTGCCATCTGTGTGTGAGTAGGCGCATGTGAGGAGTACAGTACGTTGTGAAGTGCCTTGGATAAAAGCGCTATCTAAATCCCAGGAGCAGCACTGCTCACTCAGCTACACTCCAACCGTATTGCCTTGGTTTGCGATGTACGCCGTGCATTGCCTTGCAAACTATCGAGGCTACAGAGGACTGCAGGGAGCAGGATGATATATTCAATATATATATCTATCCACACCGGTCTGTACACCTGCACATAATCCTTTTACCTACAGTATCTGTAGCTAGATCTATAGCTGTACATATGCCTTACCTACTCTACCAGTTGTGCTGTTGGCCATACTGTCTTTATACCTGAATCACTGTACATATTATTATTATTATTATTATTATTATTATTATTATTATTACAACTCTGTACATACTGTACATTTGATTAGCACTACACTCAGTAGTACTACTTTATATATTCTATACCCAATTTAATCACCTGTACAGTACATTGTATATTACAATAGCACTTTACTACTACTATACACTCTGGTTGGATGCCAAATGTATTTCCGTTGTACTGTACTTGCTGTATAATGACAATACATTTGAATAAAATCTAATCTAATCTAATCCTAGATGCGAGCTCCTGACATAACCGGTACAGCATCCCTGAACGGAACTCTAACAGAACTAAAACAAGCTGCTTCAATTACGTTTCTAGTTGAGTTTCAGGGTTACATGCAGTAGCTTTTCCACTAAACACTATTGAATGTTTTCTGATTATTTTGCTTCTGTATTATGGAAGTGTGGGCTTTATCCCATGTGTTGTTAAAGTCATGTTCCTAGGCAGTCACTCGTTTCCTTTCTGGATCAATATTTCTATTCAGTTTGTGTATCCTGTGCCGTTGTATAATCATGGTTGTTGAACATGACTCATATTGCTTTTGACAAATCAAAGCAGGATACAAAAATGCACTCTATGTGTTAAAGAACCTGGGATGCTAGATGCTGAGAGACCAAGACCTCTAACACTAGTTTAAAACAACCTGTTGCTTTACAGCAATGCTAATAGATGACTGCTACTGTAATATGCATGATATCATGTGACGTCAACATGGCCTTGTTGCTGTGACTATGGTACTGTATTTGGCAGCAGACTATATCATTAGAAGCTGTACCAATTATATTTAATATTATCATTCAGATATGCAGTCCATTGGCATGGGAAAGGTTGCGTTATCCAATCTATTCACAAGTAGGCCAAAATGAGAACGTGATGTTCCATCATAAGCAAAGTGCACAGCAATTTCTGTTTGAATTTTGAATTGACTGAACTGAAAGTGAATCAATCCCAACTCTGGGAGCCAATGTGCATTCTCAGCATCCAGAACCAACAGCATTATATCCGGGAGAATGAAGTGACCATCGGGGACCTAGTTTGGAAATTATTGCAAATGATTGGAATGTTTATGAGTTTATGGTTTTGACAGTAGTTCAGAATGGCAAAGAGAATGTGGGCAGTAGAGAGAGTAGCACATGACTGATGCAGTCTGCAAACAACACAGTGGTACCTACTGTCGTGTTGCCATACTGCTTTCTAGGATTAGATTAGATGTAAATGTATTGTCATCATGCAGCACAAGTACAGTGCAACGAAAAGAGGTTTGGCATCCAACCAGAGTGCAAATGTAACAGTAAAGTGCAACAGCCATATACAATGCACAGGTGATTAAACTGGGTACACAATATACAAATGAGTACTACTGGGTGTAGTGCTAAGCAGATGTGTGTACAGAGTTGTAATAATAATAAATATTGCAATGATGCAGCAACATGTACAAACTAAGCAATTGAAACGCCTGCGACCCTATGCATGTACATCAACCGCTGCGAGTGTGATCAAGTGGATTACCATGTCCCGTTTTAAAAAGCGCCTCGAGTGTGCGACAGCATCTCCAATGCGCGTCCACGTGATAATACCCTGCATTTATGCATGGTCGCTCTTGCTTTAAAGCATCAATAAGCCGCCGTCGCGTTGCTCGACACCGTCGCAAATGAGGGTTTCGCTCCCCGACGATCCTCGGAGAATAAATAAAGATTGAATGAATGAAAAGGCAGTGATTACCGCTCTCCGAGAGAGAGGGACAGTTGGACTCATGGCTCACTTAATCAGCAGAGTCCTGATCACATCTCCCCCCATCCATTGAGCTGCCTGGCGTCCACTGTGATTACACTGCTTATCTACACGCTGTCGCCGAGCCTAATGATAGTGTGTGTGTGTGTGTGTGTGTGTGTGTGTGTGTGTGTGTGTGTGTGTGTGTGTGCGCGTGTGTGTGCGTGTGTGTGTGTGCGCGTGTGTGTGCGTGTGTGTGTGTGTGTGTGTGTGTGTGTGCGCGTGTGTGTGTGTGTGTGTGTGTGTGTGTGTGTGTGTGTGTGTGTGTGCGTGCGTGTGTGTGTGCGTGCGTGCGTGCGTGTGTGTGTGTGTGTGTGTGTGTGTGTGTGTGTGTGTGATAAGCTGATAAGATACAGCAGTTGATCTAAAGATCCTATTACTTCTGGCATGTTGGATTATATTCCTACCAGAAAGCATGGCGACACGTTTGTCTCTTAGAGCTGCTGTCCAGTGCGTTTATATACCTCCATAACCTGGAACGTTCCCTGTATGTTATTGAGATGTTAAAGGAACACACCAACATTTTGGGAAATTAGCTTACCGTCTTCTCCAGAGAGAGACAAGAAGATAGATACCAGTTTCCTCTCTGTGCGTTCAGTAGAAATCTATCTGGCTGCCCGTTAGCCTAGCTTAGCACAATGAATGGAAGCGGACAGTGCCGGTTAGCCTTCGGGAGAGGTGTTAGTTGGACAGCGCCTAGGCTAACCGGCACTGTCCGCTTCCATTCATTGTGCTAAGCTATAGGCTAACGGGCAGCCAGATAGCTTTCTACTGAACGCACAGAGAGGAAACTGGTATTTATCTTCAGATTCAGATTCAGATTACTTTATTCACCATATTGCAGTACAAATGGAACGTGATTTGACGTTTACAGTGCATGCTTTTTTCCACAATTTAAGAACAATACAACAGTAAATAAATAATTAATTATAAGTAAAGTGCAAGACAGGACAGAACAGTGAGACAACAATAGACTGTCTCTCTCTGGAGAAGACGGTAAGCTAATTTCCCAAAATGTTGGCGTGTTCCTTTAAAGAGGGTGTTTTCTGTGCTGTTTCTCTGCAGTTCCTCCTTCCAACGACCGCCACGTGTTGCCACTACGTAACGAGGACACGGAGAGCGACCGTGTAACTGAACAGCACGTGTGGGACTTTAATTAACGACCAATTTGAACGTGAGCTTCACTGTTCCTCCTGAGTGCATCGATTCAAGTACTGCTTATCTGCAGAAGTTGCTGTTGGTTTGTAATTGCCGGAAAAGGTTCAAGAAAGCTATTTCCCGGGCACAAAAGCTAAATACTGTCATGGATCCGTGCAATGGTAATGGACGGTATACATGATATATGATGTGTGATACATTATTGTAAAGAGAATAGAGATACTGTATGTATTTAAGTGAATGAAAAATAAATCACAGCAGTATCAAATAAAATAGACCATTTTGAATGAAACTAAATCATGACAATTGTATTACGAGATAAAGATATATAAAAGATGTCATATCACATTTTGTCATTTGTACTGGAAAACTATACCATTGAATAACGTTATACCTTCAAGATTCTAGTCATATTGCCCCGCCCTAGTTGGATTGATAGGTTTAGATTCAGTGGGAAGTCTGTGGGATATACTGTATGATGGAGTTTCAAACTCATTAAGATCCTGTAAGTACAGTATCATGAGGTCATGTACATTTTTATCTGATATAAATTACATACTGTATGTATGAAACACCGGTTACGTGAGTCTGAAATGGCAGCGAGATGATTGAGATTTTTTTCTCTCCAAATATTAAACCACCAATTTTTAGGTAACAAATTTTTTTTGTTCTGTATTTTAATTTTTTTCTCAAGAATGCAACTTAATTTTCTCCATGATATCGTTTTTGATATGTCTGACTGCTGATGTATTTATCTCTGGCCGGCAGAGCCAGCCCGGAGATTATGCATATCTGTGGGTTTGTGGATCTGCCTGCAGCTTATGTTGCATACTACTGGGCCGCTCAGCCTAATGTTTTCTGTGCACGCTCACACCCGCCACTTAATGCCTCGAATATTTTTCACATCTGTCAACGACAACAATTTTATTTGAATTAATTTCCATCGTTCTACCCTCCAACATCCTCTCTCTCTCTCTTTGCCAAACATTACACTATAACAACTAAATCTGTGGTGTGTGTGTGTGTGTGTGTGTGTTTGTAAGCCTGCTATAGGCTACTCCTAACCCAGAAACCAGGAATATACAGATATTTTATTTTCTGTATCTTTAATAAAGCCACACAACCCAAAAAAAATCATGAGATGCCCCACAGAGAGAGAGCAGATGGAGAGTAGAGCCAATGTACAACAGGTGATCACATGTAGCGCTACTCTTGTATGGCTTATGGTAAAGAGGTTTTTGCACTTTTAGCAGCTTTCTAGCTTTCTCATGATTCATTCTTTAGATTTTATTTATATATTTATTTACTTTTTACTTCATTTACAGTTACTTACAACTGTCTCGTGTTTGCCTCCTGTTAACGCAGCATGATGTGGCAATCTGGGGTGATAATTTGTAATCAGTGGCATCTCTTTAGAAGTGTGCGTGTAACACTCTTCTCAATCACACCCTGAAGACGAGCAGGAAGCTGGTTAGTTTTGCTCTACAATAAAAGCCTGTTTTACTTATTTTCGAGTGCGTCAGGTTAATCTTTTTCCCGCCTAAATTAAAACAGATGCTTGTTTTTCCCAAAACGTGAGACTTACTTTTCCAAAGCTGCCCTTCCCGATAGCCCTCAGAATCTGGAAGTGGTCGAAGTTGACTGCGGGAAAGAAGAGGAGAGAATCTATTTAACTTTCATGCAGCGGACGCCAGAAATGGGAAAACATTTTCTCTCTTTCTGAGTGAATATGTATGAGAGGCTGCTATCAGCTAGCGTTAATACAATTCAAACTGCAGTGCAAGCAATTGGCATTTTGCCCCCTTTTTCTTTTTTTAGAATATTTATACAATCAGCAAATGGAAAGTGATATGGATCTAATAAAGGTTTCCACTGGCACTAATGCAGTTGTATGCATAAAACGAACAAATGCTAACCAGGCACACAAGCATTTTGCGTGAAAAACACACAGAACAGACTTTTGACTTATGTGTGTATTGTCAAAGGAACAGCATGAAGGCGAAGGAAGAAGATTATTAAAATCTTTCAAAATTACCCTATGATTGACTGCCAGAAAATGCCACCTCTAATTGTGCTTCTTTTTAATGCCTCGAGAAATCAACTTCTTAACTTTTGCGCCATATAAGCCTTCTGTTGGTCTCTGACGCAGCTCTTCACGTCCCTTATGGTTTATTTACATCCAGGCAAAGCGTTGCCACACGGACACCTCACAGGAAAGATTCGGTTTCCAGTGACGTGGGTAAGTTATTGCTAAGGCAGTCTATAATGTATTCTATAGCCTGGTCCAACTTTAAGGATTCTTTTTTATTACCGTAATTAGGCCCATGTTTGCAGTTTCAGACTGATTGCATTTACATGCATGCCATGATCCAATTAGCAGCTCTGCGAGGACGGGAGCCTTGAGGAAGAACATGAATTCATGAATAGCTCTCTAACGTGTGTCAAATTGATTCAGCGTGATTTCCCCCCCAAGCTAGCCGGCCTGCATAGCGGCGACCTCCGGAAGCGATAGGCGTGTCACACGCACACACACACACACACACACAAGCGTACACACACGTGCGCGCACACAGACATACACGCACACGTGCGCGTGTTGGGGATGCGCGACTCTCCATCACAAAAGTTGTAGTTTGAGTGACATGAGGGATATGCTCACACAACGAGACGTCAAAGTGTATTAGCCTATAGAGGCCTGTAATACATGATACATCCTATCATAACACAGATAGCCTGAGGAAGGTAAATGGTAAATGGTGCATTTATATACAGTAGTATCTTTTATCCAAAGCGCTTTACAATTTTTTGTTCCTCACATTCACCCGTTCACTCACACATTCACACAACGACGGCAGAGGCAACCATCGGCAGCAATTAGGGGTTAAGTGTCTTGCTTGAGGACACTTTGACACGCTGACCAGGAGGAGCGGGAATTACCAGACGACTGCTCTACTTCCTGAGCCACTGTCGCCCCCAAGGAAGGAAGGAAGGAAGGAGCCTCCTAGTCTACTGGATAGTCAGTAAAGCCTGCAGATAGTCAGGGCAGTCTGCAGATAGTCAGGGCAGCCTGCATATAGTCAGGGCAGCCTGCATATAGTCAGGGCAGACTGCAGATAGTCAGGGCAGACTGCAGATAGTCAGGGCAGACTGCAGATAGTCAGGGCAGCCTGCATATAGTCAGGGCAGACTGCAGATAGTCAGGGCAGACTGCAGATAGTCAGTGAAGCCAGCAGATAGTCAGGCCAGCAGATAGTCAGGGCAGACTGCAGATAGTCAGGGCAGCAGATAGTCAGGGCAGCCTGCAGATAGTCAGGGCAGCAGATAGTCAGGGCAGCCTGCAGATAGTCAGGTCAGCAGATAGTCAGGGCAGCCTGCAGATAGTCAGGGCAGCCTGCAGATAGTCAGGGCAGCCTGCAGATAGTCAGTGAAGCCTGCAGATAGTCAGGGCAGCCTGCAGATAGTCAGGGCAGCCTGCAGATAGTCAGGGCAGCCTGCAGATAGTCAGTGAAGCCTGCAGATAGTCAGGGCAGCCTGCAGATAGTCAGTGAAGCCTGCAGATAGTCAGGGCAGCAGATAGTCAGGGCAGCCTGCAGATAGTCAGGGAAACAGATAGTCAGGGCAGCCTGCAGATAGTCAGTGAAGCCTGCAAATAGTCAGGGCAGCCTGCAGATAGTCAGTGAAGCCTGCAGATAGTCAGGGCAGCAGATAGTCAGGGCAGCCTGCAGATAGTCAGGGCAGCCTGCAGATACTCGGGTGCAACAGAAACAAAACACCTGCAGGCACAAAGCTTTTTGAAATACATGAACACATGTCGGTTCAGGAGACATGGTTTCATTTACTGGCACATGTGTCATTTAATAAACATATTAAACATATCTCTCCCTTACAGAAAGTGCTGTTTCCGTCATTCTTTGGTCACAGCGATGTGATGTGACCAGAAGATGATGGAAATACCACAATGGTACCTCTCTACCTCATCTTTGCATTTTTGCATTTTGTTTGCATTTTGTACTTTAGTTTTGTACATTGTGTATTTTCTATAGTGTTTGGTCTTTATTCTTTTAACTTATTTTTACTGTATGAAGCACAGTCTCAGGAGGCTCATACAGAACCAAGCATTTCACTGTAATGTACAATGTACCTCATATGTGACAAATAAAACAAAACTTGAAACTTGAAACTTGGATTATAGAAAATGGATTATAAAGTGTAGGGATGGGTACCGTTCACATTTGAACCGATACGGTACCGGTAAAAAAAATCCAACCTTCAAATAACCACACTTTCGACCGTTTTCGGCTTGCCATTGCCCCGACTGCTTTGTTGTTGAATCAAGGTAAGCGTATATTGTGCGTGTGAACGTTCACATGAAAAGAAAAATAAAAAAAAATAAAAGGAAAATACAAAAAAAGTGTATATATATTTTTTTAATTTTTAATTTTATTTACAGTACCGACAACGGTATCTCACGTGAATCGATACTCGGTAGTACCGACGTGTTTCGGTAAGTACCTTTAAAAGTACCGAATTCGGTACCCATCCCTAATAAAGTGTTACCATGGCGATACATAACTTTTAAATCGATTATACGAGAGCCGGTGCTGTCTTCGAACTGAGATGACCCTCAAAACGACCAAGAAACCTTTTTAGAAAAGGGCCAAACGCCTACTTTTAATTTGTCTGCAAAAACGTCCCTCCAGCACAGAGTGCTCGTCTCGTAAGGCCTGACTGCGCCGCTGGTGCTCCAGTTGCAATCTAAGCGTCTCAGGTATTGCATTTGCATACGCAGGCCTTGGTAAATCAGCACTGGAGAGATGCTGCACCCGCAGTTTTTCTCTCCTAGTAAAGACCACCTTAGTAGACGTGGGCGTAGGTGTCAGCAGAGAGGCCGTTTCACTCAGCTCTTTTCAATAACGCTACCGTCGAGCTAAAAACAGACTGCGGTGGGAAAATGAACTCGAAGAGCAAAAAAGAGGTCATTTTATTACATTATATGCCAGGAGAGACAATGGGCTTCAGTAGATTTTTTTTTTTTTAAAGACGTTGCATGTTTCTCCTACTGGACAAAAGACATAATTCCAGCTGAATTGCAGCAGTTTCTACAACAATACAGTACTTTCTTGACTCTTATACTCGTTTCCCTCTGCACACTCGCTGTCACGTGCACCCTCACACATTTAAATATTTTTTCCACTTTTTCTCCTCATTTTCTATTTTTCTCCCATCCCAATTTCGTATTGCCAATTCTCCCCTCCCCTGTCTTGAACGTTGCTAGACTATGCCCCCCACTGGCCGGTTGTAGTGAGGATAGAAGCCTTGCATCACGTGTCCCGTCCGGTACACGAGGAGGCAGCCTGTCGCATCTTTTCACCTGCCAGCGTGGACTCTCATTTGGCGAGGAGTAACGTGTGGGAGGCTCACACTACCCCCGCCATTTCCTGTCTCTGCTGTGCAGGCGTCCCCCAACCGACCTGTAGGAGTCGCTGTCCACAACGACCAGATTACCCCCCATCGACTTCCACCCGCTGACTCTGCCAATTGAGTTAGTATGACGGCCGGCTCAAGCCGGAGGCAACGCCGACAGCCGGATTCGAACCCGGTGTCTCTTGCATTGGTGAGGAGCGCAATGTCCGCTGCGCCACCCAGCCGCACCGCACCCTCACACATTTTAATACTTTATTTGGTTCCACAAATTATATTACATAAACAGGGAATCAAATATATCGGGGCCAAGCAGCACTGAACACTTAAGGGTACACATAGCACCTCCTTCTCCACGTGGCTAAGCTGCCAATAATAGCTGATACAGAGCAATATTTGGCTATTTGTTTGGCTTTTCTCTTTGACATTGCAGCTATTCTCAGGCCGCTCATGGTGCATATACACTCACACATACACACACACATACACACACACATACACACACGTACACTGTCTGTTTCTCTGTCTCGCTTATCTTGAAAAGACATGCACAGACACACACACAAACAATCCGCCCAGTCTAATCTACCAACACATTTACAGTGTGTCCTATTGGAGGCGGATGGGAGCTGTTTGTTTTGGGTGTCATGGCAACCAAGACATCGGGTTGTCCCTTTGCTTTTTCCCCCTGAGGGCTGAACAGCTGCTGCCCACTCTGCACTCGAGTGACCACACAAACACACACACAAACACACACACAAACACACACACAAACACACACACAAACACACACACAAACACACACACACACACACACACAAACACACACACACACACACAAACACACACACAAACACACACACAAACACACACACACACACACACACACACACACACAACACACACACACACACACACAGTGTACAGACAACGTGCACTCGATTTACTCAAACACACACATGCACAGATACTGCTGACCTGACATATTACCTATATGTAATAGCTTGAAAAAACTATACACAAAAAAAACACAAGTATACACAGACACACAAAAGTACACACACACACAAACACACACGCCCACACACACTTGTCTGAGCCTATGGATGTATTGGATGTATTGGATGTGACAGTTAATGATATGGTCTGTTAGTCACGTATGTGTGGCACTTCCTCCTCTCTCACTATCTGTCGGAGTGTTTATCTATAGTCTGAAAGAGACCGTATGAGCCCCATGTACACACACAAGTACACACACACACACACACACACACACACACACACACACACACATATACACACACACATAGACACGCATATACACACACATACACACACAAGTACACACACACACACACAGGAACAACTCTCTCACACACACACACACACACGTATACACACACACATACACTTAATGTGCTGATAAATACGGTCATTTTCTTGCCAGGCCACATGGATATTGTGCTCTGATGAGTTTTTCAGTAGGACAGCTGTGGTCATGGATGAGGGACTACAGCAGAGAGAGATATAGAGAGAGAGATAGAGAGAGATATAGAGAGAGAGAGAGAGAGAGAGAGAGAGAGAGAGAGAGAGAGAGAGAGAGAGAGAGAGAGAGAGAGAGAGAGAGAGAGAGAGAGAGAGAGAGAGAGAGAGAGAGAGAGAGAGAGAGAGAGAGAGAGAGATGTGTATTGGGGAGGTGTCTAACCTTTGTATTGATATTTATATAGATGTTGTTTAATCATTAATGTGCAGTAATGCATGATTGACGTAGGTGATAGAGCATCCTAATGATTACATTAAATCAATTAAATCAATTCCAACCGATATACTTTATTGACACCTTTTAAATGTGTTCATTCATTTACAAAATAAATTGACTGAGAATAAAAGGTCATTTGAATTTGATTGGCACTTGACTTTAAAGATGATTGACATCTGAATCAAAGGCTGCATTTATATAGCACCCATTTAACACAAGTGCTACAATGCCCCCCCCCCCTCTCTCTCTCTCTCTCTCTTTCTCTCTCTCTCTCTCTCTCTCTCTCTCTCTCTCTCTCTCTCTCTCTCCCTCTCTCCCTCTCTCTCTCTCTCTCTCTCTCTCTCTCTCTCTCTCTCTCTCTTTCTCTTTCTCTCTCTCTGCCTGTCCCCCACAAAACCTCTGTTCTCTCACACACACCCCCCCCCACCCAGGAACCTACAAATCACTTAAAACATCCAGGTACATCAACTACTGAGCTGTTGCCGTGACGACAGAAACAGAACCTTCAGATCCACACAGTCACAGCGTGAATAAAGCATGAACAGCTGCAGACGGGGCTCGGCCATTAGTGGGGAAACAACACCTCGATGTAGGACGTTGTGCCATTATTCCTGTCGTCCAATCAATGAAGAGTTGCAAAAACAGTTATCTGCGTTATATTCAAACATCATGTTTTGTGTGTGCGCGTGTGTGTGTGTGTGTGTGTGTGTGTGTGTGTGTGTGTGTGTGTGTGTG
Organism: Notolepis coatsorum; assembly: GCF_963971535.1. Classification (NCBI taxonomy): domain Eukaryota; kingdom Metazoa; phylum Chordata; class Actinopteri; order Aulopiformes; family Paralepididae; genus Notolepis; species Notolepis coatsorum. The sequence goes on along the minus strand of NC_140172.1, from coordinate 125,656,465 downwards.
TGTGTGTGTGTGTGTGTGTGTGTGTGTGTGTGTGTGTGCGTGCGTGCGTGTGCGTGTGCGTGTGCGCGCGTGTGTGTGTGTGTGTTTGTGTGTTTTCCAGGGAGTATTGTGTTTGTTCTAAGTCCTTAGCTTAAAAACCCTCTATCCACAAGAGAGCGGGGGGCTTTACATTTTACATTTAGCCATTTAGCTGACGCTTTTATCCAAAGCGACTTACAAGTTCTGCACAACAAGTCAGCAGGAAGGGTACAACTCTGGCAACTAAGGGTAAGTACAGGTAGCATTGTTTGTCAAACAGTGTTGGATTTGAGTGCATAGTAGGTACTAGTAGTAATATAGGCAAGGTAGGCTCCTTAGTAGGAGAGTGCATACTAGTAAAAGACAGTACCTCTCTCAGTGTGATCAATGGCCACCATGAGAGCACACTCCTCTGAGCCAAGCTCATTTGACTTACATTTACTTTGATGGTGATCCATTCACTATTAAATATATATCGATGTATATATCTGCCCGCGAGCGTAATTGATGCATATGGTTCCACCACAGTATCAATCAAACAGGTGTGCGTTTGTTCATTTTAAGAATGGCTTCTATTTGTTTTTGCACGTAAACTGTACTCTCCCCCAAAGCCAGTGGTAATAAAACTGAGACTTAAAACTGTGGTGTCATCAAGTGTCTAGAGCTGCTTCGTAGACAAGAGTTTTGATGTTGAGGACACACAGAGGGCACATGTATTCTGGCTCTCAATCCGAGGGTCAGAACCCACCCAGAGGTCTCCAAGGTCATTTTCAGGAACCACGGAAATACATGATCAAATTGGTGCCATTTCTCCTGTGAAAAACAGTTCACTTCAAGTGTTCATTGTGTTCAATTGAATCACTATTTTTCCCTCACTCACTCACTCACTCACTCACTCACTCACTCACTCACTCACGCACTCACTCAGTGGTGGAAGAAGTACAGTTCCTTTACAAGTAAAAGTAGAAATACCCAGATAAATGAGTACTCTGGTAAAAGTAAAAGTCCTCCATTAAAAATGCTATCTAAAGGAAAAGTATGCATTATACATGATGTTTGTGTATTCCAGTGCTTGGGAGCATTCAGCCCCTCAAACCATTGACCTCTAAAGGTTATGTTAAAGTGGCATGTGGTCCAGTTATGCTGCTCTGATTGAAGGTCATGTTAAAGTGGCATGTGGTCCAGTTATGCTGCTCTGATTATGTCCTCTTGAAGTTGACAAGCTTCAGACTTTCAGAATGAAGACATTATCTTCATACATTGTGCCATGTTTTCTATGCAAAATCCCTTTCTTAAAAGTAACTAGTAACAGTGATGGCTTCAGATAAATGTAGTGGAGTAAAAAGTACGATATTTCCTTAGAAATATAGTGGAGTAAATTGTACTTTAGTACAGTACTGTGGAGTAAAAAATACTTAGTAGTTACATTCCACCACTGCACTCACTCACTCACTGACACTTTTGGTAAGAGTTCAATAGATCCAGTCTCTAGCCAATGATTCCCCTCATAGCTGCGTAAGCACGCTGGGTGCTGATTGCAGCTGACAGAGAAGTCCCCCACCCGACCATAATGTGCTACATGGCCACATTACCTCACTGTCTACTCTACGTCAATGGCACAATTGCTTCGCTGGACGTGTCTTCTACTGTACCAGTAGCTTGTTACCAGGAAATTACCAAGTTAAATCATAACGGTTGTGGATAAATACATGAATAAATAAATAAATAAATAAATAAATAAATAAATAAATAAATAAATAAATAAATAAATAAATAAATAAATATATATATATATATATATATATATATATATATATATATATATATATATATATATATATATATATATATATATATATATATATATATATATATATATATATATATACTCAGCTAATATCATCAAAGATTGTGCTGGTGAAGCATTTTTTATATATTTTTTTAATGCATCCAACACTCTGTTCTGGTGCACTAGCTGGGTTTTATAAAGTTTTTTTTTTTTTTTGTAGTAGTAGTAGTAGTAGTAGTAGTAGTAGTAGTAGTAGTAGTAGTAGTAGTAGTAGTAGTAGTAGTAGTAGTAGTAGTAGTACTCAGCTGTTGATTAGATTCTCATCAAACGTGCTGTATCTAGGGATCAATGTCTTTAAAAATGTAATTCACGGCCGTCTACATGTTAACGCTTGCAGATTAATCAGATCGCCAGTTCGCCACGGTTGACCTCAACATACGTGAACGGCTTTCATTTTTAAAAAGCTTTGTGTTGCACATTATTGCAGTGATTGACTAGCCTTTTCACTGAACCTACCTGGGTTCCATCCTAGAGGCAAATCTTTCCTGTGACAAAATGGCATCCAATGTAATAAAAAAAGTCAACCAACGAACTAGATTCTTGTACCGGATCTCCTCTCTGGTAAACAAGAATACCCTGAAGACTCTGGCAGGAGCACTCATTCAAGGGTACTACGACTATGCGTGCACCTCATGGTACCAAAGCACCTCAAAGGCGCTTAAAACAAAATTACAAATATCACAAAACAAACTGGTCAGACTACTACTTGACCTGAACCCCAGAACCCACCTCACCCCTGCCCACTTTGACAACCTAGGATGGCTTAGAGTAGACGACAGAGTACAGCAACTTGCAATGGGCCTGGTCTACAAGATACACTATACGACTAAGGTACCCATGTACATGTCAAAATACTTCCCAAAGGTCAGTGAATACCACAACCACTACACCAGAGGAAGCTCAACAAATCATGTTAAACCCAGATTCGGCTCAAACAAGGGACTAAAGACGTTTCGCAATTATGCCACATCAATGTGGAACGCCCTACCCAAAGCTGTAAAGGAATGTGAATCCCTACCCACATTCAAAACCGCTCTTAAAGAGCACCTACGGGAGGCTGCAATTCGAAACTGGCCACCGTAAATGCCCAAAACCCCCACCACCTCCTAATAGACAGTCTCCTCCCCACCGCATGTATATATTCCCTCCCCGCCGTATGTATATTTCTCTCCCACCCACCCACCCCCTCCTAATGTACAGTCCCCTCCCCATCATATGTATATACTCTGTCAGGATCTAGGGGTAACAGTACTGTATATTTGAATACCGTTTATGTCACAAATGTATCAGTACTAAATACCTATATGTCCCTATGCCATAAATGTCATGTATGTTGTGTATGTCATAAATGTCTATATGAATTGAAAATGGGGGACCCTGATGTAAACAAGACAAACGTCTTTCTCAGGTCTGCATCCCCTTAACAATTGTGTGTATTGAGCCGTACTGTATTGTACCCATTCTGCAATCTGTTAAATAAAGTTTTCATTCATTCAACAACAACAACAAGTCTGAAGCACCATCTTCAGGGGCAAAACACATCTTTGCTGACACTTTCCAACATGCTACCACTGAGACAGAAACCAAGCCGTGTTGGTCAAACTACCCTGGCAGGCAGTGTGCAGCCGGGGCAAGTCTGTCAACAAGACAGTTAAGCCAACCAATGCAATCGCTAAATTAATCGACCATGGACTGCAGGTCCGTCAACAAAGACCAGGGGCTTCAAGGCGTCATCCAGATCCACATCAGGTGGCACATCAAATATACAACATTTTGGCGTAACATTTGACCAGTCCATGCTATTCGATAAGCATGTTAAATCCCTGACCCGCACCTGTTTTTTCCACCTCAGGAATATAGCCAAACTCCGGGCTATTTTATCTCATGCAGAGCTAGAAATGGCTATTCATGCTTTTATTCACTCAAGGCTGGACTACTGTAGCTCTCAATTTACCTCCCAGAGAAAAGCCTCAGTGGACTGGCTTCCTGTCCAAGGTCCTACATGTACTGTAGGTTCTAGTTTCTAGTTTAAGGTCCTAGTTTTCACATACAGAGCAGTCCACAACCAAGCCCCTGCGACCTGCGTACATCTCGGACCGTATCCACCCCTATAAGTCCTCTGTGGACTCGTCCAAGGGGCAGCTGAAAACCCACTTGTTCAGGTTGGCATTTGGCCACAACTGGTGATTTAGTTTCTTCTGTTTTTATCCGTGCCTGTCTTTTTATTGTATGTTTTTATGAATTGCCCTGTTCATTATTTTGTGTTTAAACTTGTGAAGCACTCTGTGCATTCGTGCTGGGAAGGGTGCTATGTAAATAAAGTCTTACTTACTCACATCACACAGGGCTCCTTCCAGGGGAACTATTGTCACGAGACTTCATGAATTGGATGGCAGTGAAAAGGCAACAACAGCGGAACAGTTGCAGGGTATCTGCGGTTTTCAACAAGTTCAATTTGAGACTTTTTTAGACCTTTTTAATACCACCTAGAAGAGCAAAGTTTAAAATATAAATTAAAATAATTTGCGGCTGCACTTGCGCACCAATTTAAATTCTTGCGCGTTCCATACAAGCACTCCCCAGACGCACCAAGCTCCCAGTAGCCCCACGAAAAAACTAAAACATTTCATATATTTAATATTATTTCATCTCCCAACAGCCGGGCTGCCCCCCAAAAAAAGATTTAATACCTGTGCAAATACCGTTTAAGGCCTTACATTGATAATTATAAATGTAAGACTTTAATACCCCACAGATACCCTGAGTTGGCACAAGCTACATTTATTGCACTCAATGGACCTCGCTAAGCAACCATCACTATCTGGGCGTGACAGCACACCTAATTGATGACAAATTGTTCACTTTAGTTGCGGTGAAAACAGAGGAAAGGCATTTTGCTGAAGCACTGACCAGTTTCCATCGATTGACAGCCCTAATATCATTTAGATAGTTGATAGGCCAAGGTTGACAGGTAGCGATGCGTTACCTGTGAAAGCTTTGTCCAATTTGCGCCAACCTTGACAAAATATGTGTTTGTTCCACAATAGCAAGGAGGCCTGTGAAATTCCATTCACCTCACGGTGGCGCTGTACTCGCAACATTTTAAAAGTGGACTCCTCTCCGGCGGCTTGTCTGATCACAAAGACATTTTAAACACACACATATATATATTGGATTGCCTAAGACTTTTGCACAGTACTGTATACATATATACACAGTACTGTGCAAAGGTCTTAGGCCATCCAAGAAAGTCTGGTTTAAAGTGTATTTATCTGGGCAGTAAGTAGGGATGTCCCGATCGCATTTTTTTGCTCCCGATCATGTGATTTTGAGTATCTGCCGATACCGATCTTTCCCGATCCGATCTTTCACATTAGTAACCAATTTGACGCATTTTTGTCAGAAACTGGCGAAGCAAGACAAGCCCCTCTGTTGCCTCAATAGCCCCAGTCGAGCGCAGCAGCTCACATTCACCATGAGAATGTGCTTCATAGCACGAGAAATATTCAAAGTTTCAATCTGTTTGCACATTAGTATACATTCACAGTGTTCGACTTACGTAATGATTTGCTCCATTTTGGTCTGAAACGCAGACGAATAATCCTCACAAAGCGAATGTTGACGTTATCCAGGTGAACGTTTTTCATTCAAGCGAGGCATTGCAATCAATACAGCTGTTTGGCAGAGCACCAGCCGCAGAGTCCCCCATTCCTTTGCTCGCTCTAGTCACATAACGTGACTTATTAGATTGGTCGTGTTGAACGCATGCGGAACGTCCGCCTTGCAAACATTGCAACTGGCTATTGGACTGGCTTCGGTTTCAATTTTAAAATGCTTCCAAACTTCTGACATTTTGTCTAGCTGCTCAGGTGTTACGAGTTATCAGGTGGACCTGCCGGTGTTGCGGGAGCGACGCGTTGTGAGGTCTGCTATTTTCGGCACACGTCACTGTCGTGCGACAGTGTAAATCAAAGGAAATGCGTTTGTTTTGGCAAATTCTTCTGCTCTGTGTAACAATAAATAAATGAAATAAATAGTTTTGTAATTTAAAACCAAAACTAAGGCCTCAGTATGAGTTTAAGACGTGAACATGGTCATGTTTGTTGAATAAAATAAAACATTTTCTTAATTATTTTTACTCTCGATTTAAAAGAATGTCGATCCCGATCTTCTGAAAATCACGTGATCGGGTCGGGACATCCCTAGCAGTAAGTGTTTCTATACTCAGATAACTAATACTGTATAAATACAGAATAAATACAATAAATTGTAATACCATAAGAATGTGCATGAATGTATTGTGTTTTCAAAAAGGTTGTTAATATTTGGTGAGAGGACTAGAAGAACACAGGTTTGGTTCTTAGACCCCATGCACTGGATGTGTTCAAGTCAACCACCAGCACCCCTAGTTCAGCTGAATCTACAGATGAGCTAACCCAGTGTGCTGGTGGTGGAATATAACAAGCCAAGACCTTTGCACAGTACTACTGTATATGAGTTCATTTGCAAAAAAACAATATCTCCGGGGTTTTTTGCGCATTCCAGGAAATACCAATCAAACTGCATGTGGGTTGTTTTGATTCTATTAAAAATGGAATAAAATACAGGTAACGGTAACTTACCAAATCAAACATTATTGAAAAATTTGTTTATTTCAAGTTAAAGGTGGCTTTTTTGCCAAAATCGGATAACTCCACAGAGATTGCAAATAAACCAGATTCCGCACCACATTTCCTCTACGTTGTCTGAATAAGTTTCAGCTTTTCTCTTCTTGGCTCTGCCCTAAAGGACATAAACTCACATCACCCTAACATTTTGTCTAAAACAATCCATCATTAAAAGATGACTTTGAGCCGAAGTTACACATGAAGGGGATTTCGTGCCATGTTTTCGCTACATTACCTTAATCATTTTCAGCTTTTCTCTTATTGGCTCTGCCCTAAAGGACATGAACTCATGTCACGCTAACATTTTGTCAAAAAGAAAACACTCTTTAAAGATTACTTTGAGCCAAAGTTACACTGCAATTTGCTTTCAGGCAACACGACGACCATATTGTCACCTGACCTGAATACTGTGTGCTGATTAGCTGTGAATGGATTTATCTGACTCTGTAAACGTACATCACTGGTGTTTGACCGTTTTTGCTATAAAATGTAAACTTACCACAAATGTTCAATGGAGAATAACAGCTTTTGTGACAAAACTCACTCAGGGTTCTGAATGGGCTATGATTTAACAATCAGTTCATTTATTTCCAGGATGGTGTTTATATATTTTTGCAAATTAAGAGAGAGAGAAAGAGAGAGAGAGAGAGAGAGAGAGAGAGAGAGAGAGAGAGAGAGAGAGAGAGAGAGAGAGAGAGAGAGAGAGAGAGAGAGAGAGAGAGAGAGAGAGAGAGAGAGAGAGAGAGAGAGAGAGAGAGAGAGAGAGAGAGAGAGAGAGAGAGAGAGAAGCTATACAGTATATATACCTATCTCATCTCATCTCTCCCTGCCCCCTTTTCTTGCACTCAGCTTCGCATGTGTCTTGGGAGTAAATATAGGGCAGTAATGGAAAATAATAGCAGCGCTGCAATGTCAGAGCAATAACACCAATGTCAAGGAGCACCATCCTGGTTATTCTGATTGCAGAAGTAGAACAACGGCACTTTCTATCTCAAACTATGACCAACAGACCATAGAAGAAATGATTGAATCAATCATATAAGATAATGGAGAAAGTGGCAAGCTTTGGGGACATTTGGGGTTGGGGGTATAGCGAGCAAGAGAACAGGAGTGGAGAAGACTGGGACGGTGTAGCACATGGGTTCCAGCAGGCACTGCTTAGCATATGGATTGCTGGCACATTGTCCTGTGACGTTACAGTAAATGTATACTATATATACAGTATTTGTCTATTGCACTGTGTTCTGTACACGTCATTGTCCGGTCTGTCTTTTTGCACTTGTGTGAATTTAAAATGAGCTCTTTTAAACATGTACTGTCTGGAAACCAATTCCACGAGTATATCTGTGAGGTAATGAAATCAACTTGACTTGACATTGAACATGTACCGACATCTTACTGACAACACAACAAGGTCACACCATTAACCAGCGTGACAAGGTCACACCATTAACCAGCACGGCCAGGACGACCGAACACATACCTCCTCTATAGCAGTATGCAACAGATATAAATGCCATTAAAACATAGCTTCCTCTATAGCAGTATGCAACAGATAGAAATGCCATTAAAACATATAGCTTCCACTATAGCAGTATGCAACAGATATAAATGCCATTCAAACATATAGTTTCCTCTATAGCAGTATGCAACAGATTCAAGATTCAAGATTCAAGATTCAAGAGTTTATTCATCACATACATACCAGGGCATACAGTGAAATGTGGTCGGCAAATGCCCGCTACAATTGTGCAATAGTAATAATAATAAAAAGGTAACTAGAATAGACATGGTAAAATAGACATGTTAATAAATCGCTTCAAGGCACTGGATCCTATATACACTCCTATACAATGTGCAGTTTTTCTTCTATGTCCCTATGCTATACTTGCTGTTACTAACTATACTATGCAACAATCACAACAAGTTATTTTCTTAAAGTGTCCTTTTCCTTCCTTAAGGTGTCATTTTCTTGTGTGTTTAAAGTGACCTATGGTGCGTTTGTGTATGTGCGAGTGCAGCATGTTGTGTTGTGTGTGTGTATGTGTGTGTTCATGTGTGCTTGTGTGTGGAGAGATCAGTGTTCATTGTTCTGATGGCCTATAACCAGTATATATGTGTAGTATAAATGCTATTAAAACATATAGCTTCCACTATAGTAGTATGCAACAGATATAAATGCCATTAAAACATAGCTTCCACTATAGCAGTATGCAACAGATAGAAATGCTATTAAAACATAGCCTTCCACTATAGTATGCGACATATATAAATGCCATTAAAACATAGCTTCCACTATAGCAGTATGCAACATATATGAATGCTATTAAAACATATAGCTTCCTCTATGGCAGTATGCAACAGATAGAAATGCCATTAAAACATAGCTTCCACTATAGTAGTATGCAATAGATCGACATGGCATTAAAACATAGCTTCCACTATAGTAGTATGCAATAGATCGACATGGCATTAAAATATAGCTTCCACTATAGCAGTATGCAACATATATAAATGCCATTAAAACATAGCTTCCACTATAGCAGTATGCAACAGATAGAAATGCATTAAAACATACTGTAGCTTCCACTATAGTAGTATTCAACAGATAGAAATGCCATTAAAACATAGCTTCCACTATAGCAGTATGCAACAGATAGAAATGCCATTACTGTCCTTTTAACATCATTTAGCTGCATATTGCTTTGCCGTTATTGAACTTAAGTATTCATTGTTTCACAGTGGGCCCCAAACAGTATTGGGCAAACTTGTTATTGCTGTTTTTCTGTTGTTTGTTGTAATATATATTGTGGTGTGAGAAAACACTATAGTTAAGGAATTGATCGCAGAGCATCACAGGATGACCTGTGTGTTGTGTGATTGTAACCAGGAATAAAATGAACCAGGCTATGTTGTTATTTTTCAACCCAGGCTACGAAGACATGGTCAGTATAAACCAAAGCGTTTATATCAGTTGACAAACTAGCAAATAATAACGCAAACATTTCAATAGATTGATAATTGGGATATTTTCTACCATAACAGTTTTTTTCTACAGACTGAACACAAACAAAATGTGTTGCTAATGTGATTTAAACATCCTCCATAATACTTCCCTTTGGGGTATAGAAGTGACTAGTCCTGCTGCCCTCAATCACATGTTCTTCATAATGAACAAACCCAGATGCTGAAAGGTCATCTACAAATGTACAAACAATTTAAAAAAAAACATGGCTTTAAAGGCCCAATCGGTGATCCAAAAGTAATTTTCTTAGAATTAAAAAAAGAAAATGGATAGCCCCGCCACCAGAAATAAGAACGGAGACAGCTCTAGTTGATTGACTGAGCTTTAGATACAAGGACTGACACTGGAGAATATGTCAAATATGAGTGTTTCATTGTATTCGCCGTATTTTGTGCCCCGTAAAAGCCTTGTCCATGTTGGTAATGTTTGAAGACAGATCTATATTCCAATTGACAATGGGTTGAGACAGTTCTTATCCAGCCATCTACGCATCAAACTCTCCAAGAATGAAATGAAATGGTAAAGAAAATCACAGATTGTGGCTTTAATTATAGGTGGATAGAATTGGGAGAGCCACTTGAAAGGTAATAACATAACATATTGGGGTCCAGGCAACAGTGAATAAATGTTTTAAAGAGACTCTTTCGGATCAGTAAATTCATTTTTTTTTTGATCCACTTTTTCTCCCATTTTTCTATATTTTCTCCCATCCCAATTTCGTATCATCCAATTCAACCCTCCCCTGTCACGAACGCTGTTTCTTGCCTCCCACAAGCCGGCTGCAATGTGGACTAAGTCATACATAGCACAAGTCCCCTCCGGTACTTGAGGTAACAGCAGTCGCATCTTTTCACCTGCGCAGCTCGACCTCTCAGTGTCGAGGAGTAACGCGTGGGAGGCTCACGCTGCCCCCGACACTTCCTGATTCTACTGCGCAGGCGCACCAACCGACTTGTAGGAGTCGCTTGTTCACAACGTTCGATCCCCACCCTTCAGTTTTCCCTCCCCGTAATACGGCCAATGTGTATTACTGCGGACGACCAGCCAAACTGAAAAACAATGTGGAGAGCTGGATTCGAACACGCGAATCCTAGCGTCTCCACACTGGTGGCGAGTGCCTTAGACCACTACACCACCTAGCCGCCGGATCAGTAAATTCATGTTGCATTATCTCTAGGCTACTTAAGACAGACGTGGACGTTTAAAAAGACCTCTGAGTCTGAACGAGTGCCTTCATACTGTACAATAAATCAGAGAGAGGCTGAAACCACATACAAGTGATGTCCAATAGCCATTAAATAGACTCTGCCAAAGCCAATGGAAGAAAATAAAGTAAAAAGAAAATAAATAAATAAATAAATAAATAAATAAATAAAAAAAGGCATCTGACCGATCACTTAAAAACAACAAGTGAACAGCTCCCCTGATACTACAAGTGTTGTGTTTCGTGTGTCGGTTCTGTTCAAGAAACGTTGAATGTAATCACCACTGGGGAAGATATAGAATAACACATGTGAAGGAGGATATTCCTCCAAGGTGTGCGTGTGGCTGAGGTGACTCACCCTCGTCGGTGTCCTCGCTGACAGAAGCCTTGCTGGACTGCCCGAGCCCCATGTCTGTGTTCCCTCAGCTCCTTCTCAGAAGTCCAGCCACTCTGCTCCCCAACGCTCAACTCAGCACCGGACAGCTCTCCCGCTCAGAGGCGCACATAGCCTATAGTCCCCTCTCTGCTGCCGCTCGACCCCCGATGATGACGCTGCAGGTCAGATGGTGCACCGTTGTGCTGACACTTTGTGTCTCCGGCGCACACGCACGCACGTCGCACACACACAGGTGGGTTCGGGACACTTTAGTCAGGAAACCTCTACCACACACACACCAGCACACACCACTGCCACTGTGAGAGAGTTTCTCTCTCTCTCTCTCTCTCTCTCTCTCTCTCTCTCTCTCTCTCTCTCTCTCTCTCTCTCTCTCTCTCTCTCTCTCTCTCTCTCTCTCCACCCGATGGTCAGATGAATGGGGCAGCAGAATGGTTCCTTGGTGCTGGGAATTGTCTGTGATGACGCTGAGCCTCTCCGCTCACTGGGAGTTTAGCCTATATGAGGAGAGGCAGGGGGAACAAACATATGACACCGTGCATCACAGTTAAAGAAGAAGAGAGGGGGGGGGGCAGAAAGAGAGAGAGCGAGAGAGAGAGAGAGAGAGAGAGAGAGAGAGAGAGAGAGAGAGAGAGAGAGAGAGAGAGAGAGAGAGAGAGAGAGAGGGGAGAGAGGGGGGGGGGTGAAAAGGGGGAGATGGGGAGAGGTGGAGGAAGGGAGAAAGAGGGGGGAGAAAGAGAGGATGGGAGGGAGGGGGAGAGAGAGAGAGAGCGAGAGAGAGAGGGGGGGGTGAAAAGGGGGAGATGGGGAGAGGTGGAGGAAGGGAGAAAGAGGGGGAGAAAGAGAGGATGGGAGGGAGGGGGAGAGAGAGGGAGAACTGTGTGTTGTTAAAACTCAAGATGCCCACAGGATAATGCTAAATGAACGGATCAAAAAGACATCATTTCTTATCAGTGCCTCAACATGTTTGGGATTATGTCAGGTACAGGTAGGCACACATATTAAAAGCAGGATATAAAACGCTATGCCAGGAACCTTGTGATATGTCTGATACAACAAGCTAACTTTACAGGGACAGTAAACAGCAGCGGCAGCAAAGTGATGAATTATTTGATCGGTTGTGTTGTTGTTTATCTACAGCGTCGTTGTTATTTTTTCTTATTAGCCTATTCTTTTTTTATTGCTCTCCCTCCCGGGGACCAAAAACTTCATAAGCTAGAATCGATGCTGCACCATTTCATTCTGGTTCACCCAGACAGACAGAAACGGGACAATGTCGCATATATATATACCCAGACTGCCCTTGTTTATAATAAAAACATCTTAGCATCCATATAGCCTCATCATCATGGCTTTCTCTTATTCATGCAGCGAGTTGACTTTTAGCCGTGACTTTGTGCATCTCAGTCTCAGATCGTATCTTCGGTTGCTGCTGCAATATCTATATAGCCAGTAGAAAAAAATGTGGTAGATAATAATTACTTGGTAGCCTGGTAGTTTTTACTTTACAATTACAGCCTAAAACGGGTCATAAGCAAACTTGCAGTTGAGTATCGTTTTTATCGTTTTCGGCTTATATAAAGAAGAGTAGGCTATACAAAATGTCATTATCTCGATAAGGTCATCATAGACTGTTTGAATACCCAGCTATTCGAATGAAATATAATAATATGAATATGAATACAACTACTTCCAGCGGGGCACTGGAGTGTGTTTAGCCGCAGTGTGGACTCCTGTAGAGGGCATCCTTTGAATCAACTGATAGAAACGGGATAAAGCATGCTGCACTGCATAGAAAGTAGCCGCTCTGCGTTGGACACCTACCTTTAATAAGTTAAACACCGCCGCCGGTTATTGAGTGCGCGACACAATTCCAGAAGCATTTGGGGGAAACGATGATGCAGGTGAACGTACAGTATCACTTGTTCAGTGTCGGGTCTCGGGACGACGCGCCGCCGGACTCGGGACACCTGCCATCAGAGGAGAGGAGGAGGAGGGGGGGGGGGGGGCTATGCGCCGGGTGCGATGCAAAAGATGTCTTGAATGAATGAATGAATGAATGAAAACTTTATTGAACAGATTGCAGAATGAATGGGTACAATACAGTGCGGCTCAATACACACAAGGAAGGGGATGCAGACCAGAGAAAGACGTTTGTCTTGTTTACATCAGGGGTCCCCCATTTTCAATTCATAGTGAAACTGCATGTGAGGGCAAATTAAAATCATTGAAATAGAGAGGAAACGGTTGGGTTACTTAATGTTAAACTGCGTGCTACGCTATACGTTGTTGTGTATGGAGAGAGCCGAAAGGTTCACTGTTTGTTACGCCTCGATAACTACGCCGTTTAGTTAAGTTGCGCGAGCCGCAGACAGCCGCGTGACCTCCAGACTGCACGCGCGCGCAATGCTGCTGCTACCGCAGCTGACTAGATTGGAGCACGCGCGCATCTAGATAGTGTGGTACCCAGAGCCGTTGAAGTACCAGAGCCGTTGAAGTACCAGGTCCAGAGCCTTCTAAAATATATTATTATATGGCTCTGGTGGTAGTAGTAGTAGTACCTATTACATCCTGCACACTGTATCAAACTGAGATTAGCCTATACTTTGTTTTTATTTAACATTTCGCTGCTGTCGGGACAAAACCTCATAACTCCATTTTTTTTAATATTTTTTTTTAATATAAATCAACTCTGTAGATCATCCTCCATATGTGTGTGTGGGTTTTACAAAGTTTAAACAATGGGAAAGCATTAAACCGATCATCTGTCTAAACCTCCTAACTCTATTCACCCTCAAATCTGTGTTCGTTTTTTTCATCTGCTGAAAAGTTGGGTTTTTGGAGTTATGAGGTTTTGTCCCAACAGCAGCGATTTGATTTAGAATAGTCAGGTTTTTGTAATCCCTTTCATTCAGAAAGAAAACACACACAAACACGCACACACACGCACGCGCGCACACACACACATAGTATCGGTTATAGGAAAATCATAACTTTGACAAAGACAGTTAACCTATTGCACTCAAACTTTAGAATGTCAGGCTAGGCACAGCTGGCATTGCACATGTTAAAGGCTCAATCTGTAATCCTAAACAATTGGGTTGCCCCACAATAATAGAACATAGAAATGGGGCCTTGTTTTTTGTTCACTCTAAATTTGCAAGATGCATGCGCTTATTCAGCTTAAACTTGTACTAAATTGAAAAAAAAAAAAAAAAAAGTCATGATGTTCTAGAGCTAGATATACTCATTTGCATACTGTATATCGACTGTGAATGGGTCTGACATGGAGAGAGTAGAATACAAATATCTTGGCATTTGGCTTGATGAGAAATGCACATTTAAATACCATATAAACAATCTTGCCAGCAAACTGCAGCATTAAATTGGCTTCTTGTACAGGAACAGAACCAGCTTCCCAATGATTAGTAGAAAGAGTTGAAGCAGTTTTTCTATCTGTATTGGATTATGGAGATGTGATTGACATGCTGCTGCTTCCACTCTTAAATCCTTGGATTCTGTATCACTCAGCCCTCAGATGTATCAGCGGTGATATATAGTCCTCTGTCCTCACCATTGTATCCTGTACAATAAGGTAAAGCCATTGTTGGAGATATTGCCCCTTATATCATTTCATTATTGGACTGGACCTCTGGACCTTATCATACTCCAATAATTGTAATAATCTTACACTTCAAACCCCCAGAGTTTGCACTGCGTTTAGCTTCTGTGCCCCCGACACATGGAAACGTCTTGCAATGTAGCCTTAAAACGTAATATATTAGTATCCTTTAGACAGTTTAAATCTTTAATGACCAACCACTTCACCCAGTGGTGTCGTGCCCATGGAAGCCGGTGGCATGCGCCACATCAGACTTTTCATATCTGGATTTTTCACATTTCCATCTTATTACTATAGATTTTTTTTATAATCCTTGTATATTATGAGTGTCAATGTATTCTTCTAATTGTGTCATACTGTAGATCATACCTCAAAAAGTCACACACACCCATTGCCTATGCTATTGATTCTTCCTAAAGGATGAAATTAGTTATATCCGTGTGTGGTCACAGCTCACAGGGTATAATGTACTAGTGGTGATGATGGATCTTTTAAGAAGGCTGAGCAGTTTGGAAAACAGGTTACTACTGCTCAGTCTGGGGTTTTATTTGTACTGCTATGTGATGTCAGCACAGTCTGATCTGTACTCATGCTGCTCCCTATGCATATTGTGTTTGGAAATACAGCTATTAGCCGGCTGAATGGCGCAGTGGGCAAGGCACTCGCCACTAACGCAGGAGATGCTGGTATCGAGCCCAGCTCTCTGCGTTGCTACCGGCTTGGCCGGCCGTCATACTAACACAATTGGCAGTGTTAGAGGGTGGGAAAGCCGGTGGGTGGGGATTGGACGTTGTGGACAGCGACTCCTACAGGTCGGTTGGGTGATGCCGGTGCGGCGGAAACAGGAAGTATCGGGGGTAGCGTGAGCCTCCCACGCGGTACTCCTCGCCACTGAGAGTTCGAGCTGCTGCGGTGAAAAGATGCAACAGGCTGCCTCCTCGTGTACCGGAGGGGACACGTGATGCAAGGCTTCTATCCTCACTACAGCCGACCAGTGGGAGGCATAGTCTAGCAACGTTCAAGACAGGGGAGGGAAGAATTGGAAATACGAAATTGGGATGGGAGAAAAATAGAAAATGGGGAGAAAAAGTGGATAAAAAAAAGGAAATACAGCTATTACCATGTTGGCAGGTTCCTTTCATCTGTAGCTTTATTATCTATGTCCTCTGGCTCTGAATTCATTTGCATTGTGGATATAGTCTTTTGATGTGAATGTATATATGCACCTTACAAATCTTGGGTGAAGCCCACTTTTTCAAGAAAAGTGTCAGCAGTGCAGTGAGTGAATAAGTGAGTAGGGGGAGATTAACAAGCTACAAAAATTATTTAGTGACGTTTTCAAATAATCCCCCCAAAGTCTTTGAATATATATGTCAAATTGCAGAAAATTGCATCATTATCATTAGTGAGGAGGACCCATGACTCACGGTATTGTGCTGGATTTTTACTCTCAACGATCTTTCGAGAATAAATAAAGATCAGAATTAAATGAATGAATGAATATATACAACCCTCATTGATATGGTCAGAAGAAGATTGTTGTGAATTATGAAGTTTCACCTCGTCAGTGTCTGCCCTGCAGCCTGCGTGGACTTCTACCCGGTGCTATAAAACTGGAATGGTTGCAGTAGAGTGAAATGGCCAAGTTTGGGCCAGAGTTCCCCATTGTATTTTGTCATCATAATACAGTACTTTAACGTCTGCTGGCATTAATTAATGACTATAAAATGCACCCATCCATTATAGGGATTGCACGGTCGCCTGGATCCCCTCCTAATTGAGTGGGCCAAGGTCAGGGGACCGGCTCTGGCGGGTATAGTGAGTCGCATGTCTGAGGGTAAGCGATATGCTTACGGGGCGCAGACCGCACGTGCTCCATTCCTTCACGCCAAATGCCAAAAAAAAACAAGCCCGGTCCAAGCCATTCATCTTCATCTGCCATGGGGAAGCGTGGTGCGGATCTAACTCCAGACGCACGCAGAGAGAGAGAGAGAGAGAGAGAGAGAGAGAGAGAGAGAGAGAGAGAGAGAGAGAGAGAGAGATGGGGGGGGGGTGGCATCAGTCAAAAACCAGGCCAATTTCCTATTAAACACTTGGCATCATCCTTATGTGTGCTACTCTTTTAGATGAGGTGAGTGGTGATTATACCAACTCGCACAGAGACAGCGACGGAGTGAAGCCACTTACTGTGCCATCACATCATATGGTAATATTATATATGTATATTATATATATATATATATATATATATATATATATATATATATATATATATATATATATATATATATATATATATATATATAATATATATATATATATATATATATATATATATATATATATATATAAATATATAATATTACCATATGATGTATATATATATGTTGAAAATAGAAGTCATCCCTCAATTATAGAGAAATGGTCAAATGACATTAAACAATAAGCTTAGAACATTATGTTCAGATGAAGCAGTGTTATGGTCCTGAGTCCTATGTTATTTCTGTTCTAACCAGAAGCCAGAGGTCATTTTGTGCTTGATTAATAACTGGTATCCTGCTGCTTGCAACTGAAGCAGGTCGGTCGACTCCACAGCTATGCAGGAAGAGAATAGGATATGTGATGTTTTTTATCTGAAAGATGTCAAAAATGAATTTAATTTCATGTTCTATTTGTTATATGACGATGTGAGGATTCCCTTGTTTGATGAAATGCAAAAGTAAAACGCTGAGATTTTCTGGGTAGATGGTGAGCAGAAGTATTCATGACTGAGAATTGTATTTCTAAGGCCTGGAATAGAAGGCAGTCTCGGTGGCGCAGTGGTTATCACTGTTGCCTCACAGCAAGAAGTCCCGGGTTCAGTGGTTAGCACTGTTGCCTCACATCAAGAAGGTCCTGAGTTCAGTGGTTAGCACTGTTGCCTCACAGCAAGAAGGTCCCGGGTTCAGTGGTTAGCACTGTTGCCTCACAGCAAGAAGGTCCTGGGTTCAGTGGTTAGCACTGTTGCCTCACAGCAAGAAGGTCCTGGGTTCAGTGGTTAGCACTGTTGCCTCACAGCAAGAAGGTCCTGGGTTCAGTGGTTAGAACTGTTGCCTTACAGCAAGAAGGTCCCGGTTCAGTGGTTAGCACTGTTGCCTCACAGCAAGAAGGTCCCGGGTTCAATGGTTAGCACTGTTGCCTCACAGCAAGAAGGTCCCGGGTTCAGTGGTTAGCACTGTTGCCTCACAGCAAGAAGGTCCCTGGTTCAGTGGTTAGCACTGTTGCCTCACAGCAAGAAGGTCCTGGGTTCAGTGGTTAGCACTGTTGCCTCACAGCAAGAAGGTCCTGGGTTCAGTGGTTAGCACTGTTGCTCTGTAACGGAGGTACCGCAGTATATCCACAGTCACAATGGTACAAGTAGTTCAGTGGCTGTGGATGGTAAGCGGTACTGCAAGTAAACTCACTCCCCAGTGAATTCACTTCTTGCTTAGTGGTCTGTGATGCCGCCCGCAATGCGGCCGTCCGGGGTTCAACTCCCACTCAGGGCGATCCTTAACAGGGGTCAAATCGACTAAACACAACTCAGACAAGATCAAACCGGCTACATGTGGTGCCGCTAGACCCGGATGCCCCTGGGTGGAGTGAGTTTAGGGGGGTGAGTGTAACGGAGGTACCGCAGTATATCCACAGTCACGATGGTACAAGTAGTTCAGTGGCTGTGGATGGTAAGCGGTACTGCAAGTAAACTCACTCCCCAGAGGCATCCAGACCCGGAAGCAAGAAGTGAATTCACTCTTGCTTAGTGGTCTGTGATGCCGCCCCGTGACGTGGGCGTCCGGGGTTCAACTCCCACTCAGGGCGATCCCTTAACAGGGGTCGAATCGACTAAACACAACGCAGACAAGATCAAACGGCTACATGTGGTGCCGCTAGACCCGGATGCCCTGGGTGGAGTGAGTTTAGGGGGGTGAGTGTAACGGAGGTACCACAGTATATCCACAGTCACGATGGTACAAGTAGTTCAGTGGCTGTGGATGGTAAGCGGTACTGCAAGTAAACTCACTCCCCAGAGGCATCCAGACCCGGAAGCAAGAAGTGAATTCACTTCTTGCTTAGTGGTCTGTGATGCCGCCCGCGATGCGGGCGTCCGGGGTTCAACTCCCACTCAGGGCGATCCCTTAACAGGGGTCGAATCGACTAAACACAACGCAGACAAGATGACACCGGCTACACCTCACAGCAAGAAGGTCCTGGGTTCAGTGGTTAGCACTGTTGCCTCACATCAAGAAGGTCCCGGGTTCAGTGGTTAGCACTGTTGCCTCACAGCAAGAAGGTCCCGGGTTCAGTGGTTAGCACTGTTGCCTCACAGCAAGAAGGTCCCGGGTTCAGTGGTTAGCACTGTTGCCTCACAGCAAGAAGGTCCCGGGTTCAGTGGTTAGCACTGTTGCCTCACAGCAAGAAGGTCCCTGGTTCAGTGGTTAGCACTGTTGCCTCACAGCAAGAAGGTCCCTGGTTCAGTGGTTAGCACTGTTGCCTCACAGCAAGAAGGTCCTGGGTTCAGTGGTTAGCACTGTTGCCTCACAGCAAGAAGGTCCTGGGTTCAGTGGTTAACACTGTTGCCTCACAGCAAGAAGGTCCTGGGTTCAGTGGTTAGCACTGTTGCCTCACATCAAGAAGGTCCTGGGTTCAGTGGTTAGCACTGTTGCCTCACAGCAAGAAGGTCCTGGGTTCAGTGGTTAGCACTGTTGCCTCACAGCAAGAAGGTCCTGGGTTCAGCAGGGGGCCTTTCTGTGTGGAGTTTGTATGTTTCTCCCCGTGTTTTTGTGTGTCTTTCGGTGTGTACTCTGGTTTCCTCCCACACCAAAAGACATGTATGCTAGGTATATCCTGCCATTGCCCTTGATCAAGGTACTCGCATTACAACTGGAGTTGGTTCCTGGGCGCCACACTTTTGCCCACTGCTCCTAAATAGTTAGTACGAGTCAAATGCAGAGGATGGATTTCCCTAAGGGGATTAATAAAGGTACAACATGTTTTTTTTTAATGTTGCTGGCTCTCCTGACATGATATTATGTTCACAGGCTTAACATTATGCAGTGTCTTATGTAGTCTATTATAGATACCTTGTTTGTACTTTGGTTGTTTCTTTTAGATGTATGTTTGATCATTTCTTATGAAACCTGAAAAGGAAAAGTGTCTCATAAGCCTATATGGGCTGGGCTTAATTTGAAGCATGACACTTAAATAAAGGAATCAATCAACCAATCAATCAATTAATCATATAATATCTATAGTCTTTATCTTGTCTAGTTATTTTTTATCATTGATGAAATAAAATAAGTGTTATTAATTAACTAACTAGAACCTTTGCCATAATGGAGGATAATGGACCTTGAGGGTCACAAGATAGGTAAACATTAACAGGGAAGCAAATCTGTGAAATGTGCTCCACCTTGTGGATGAGATGAGACATAAGGAGACATGGTTTAATGGCAGACTATCTGGCCTTAAGGGGAGGATGTTTACATTTAACTTGTATGACCAATACCTCCAGCCTAATTATCACCAATTAACAGCCCCCCCTCCCCCATCTCTCTCACACACACGGCCATGTTTTCATGCATTGTGGGGACATACCATGGACTTGCATGAATGAACTATTAACTCCTTATCCTAACCCTAACCATAACGACCACATACATTAACCTTACAGTAGCATAACCCCTAACCCTAAAATAGCATATTTACCTTGTGGGGTCTGGTGGTCAATGTTCCCACAACAACAACAAAAAATCCCCCCCCCCCCCCCCCCCCCCCCCCCCACACACACACACACAGGGAGAACTAGCAGCACCCAAGAGAAGGAGGGATTTTACTTGAATACATAGCATTACATAATTGTGTCACAAAGCGCTTTGGGCAGTCCTTTGTGCCGGTGGCAATCAGGCTCCACAACCAAGCAGGGCCAGGACTGGCCAACTGCTGTGGACTGGAGGAGCTGGGTTGTGGACTGTAACAAATTAATTTAATTATTTAACAACACATTCATGATTGGACTTGTTTCTTTTTCACCACTTTTTTAGCTCTTTTTAGTCCTATTTTAGCTATTTTTATCCCTGTGTACTTGTCCATCTTGTTTTTAACACATACTAATAAGTGTATGTTATGTATGTTATGTATAAACTGTTTTTTAATTGCTGTTTTTAAATTGCTGTTACACTGTTTATGCTGTAAAGGACATCTTAATCTCCCCTCGGGGATAAATAAAGGTTTTCAATTCAATCAATTCAATTCAAATAGATGTTAGCTACACACTGAATGCATTTTTCATGAAAGAAGTACATACATGTACTCGTCTGACCTGCTACTTGGGTTCAGAATTCTTTATTGTTCTTGGACTCCTGACGCCCGTTGTGCTCCGTTGCTCAGAAAACAGAGACAGAAGATGAATGATGATGATGATGATGATGATGATGATGATGATGATGATGAGGTCTTCAGGCATAAATTGTTGGAACGTCCCTCTGTGGTCTTGTGTGGTCCAGTGTAGCTCAGTGGGTACTGGTAGAGTGCTTGCTGCTCTGAGCACGGCACTAACACTGCCAGGGGTTAGAGGTTCCATTCCCACCAGTGCCCCCCCCCCCCCCATACTGAAAACATTCCACAGTAAAGTGCTTTGTGTTGTACCGGTAATAGAAGAACTAGAAGTACTAGAACTAGACAGATGAGAGATTAGAAATGCAGCTGTTCACTTGTGAAAAATAACCCAAAGCGTTATGGTATCGTGCCGGAGAGGAATCCACATGCAAACACACTGAGCTTGTAACGGCGTGTCCTCCTCTCACAGGATGCTGTTGTTAGGCTCTCTTATCTCGCAATGTCGAAATTAAATGTCATGAAACCAACCCATGAGTCATTGTGTGTGATTGAGATGATAACGAGTTGCTTCTTGCTTTTTTTTTTTATCCAAAGCGCTTTACAACTTATGCCTCACAATCACTCACACATTCACACACGACGGCGGAGGCAACCATGCAAGGTGCCAACCTGCTCATCGGGAGCAGTTAGGGGTTAAGTGTCTTGCTCAAAGACAATTTGACACGCTTCCGGGAGGAGCCGGAATCTAACCAGGAACCTTCAGATCTACCTCCTGAGCCACTGCCGCACCCTTGCTATGTTATGTTAAAGAGGAGCGCTGCTCAATTTCAGAATTTATGTATGTTTTTTACGGTCCAAGCGGTATTTGTGAATATGAACAAATCTCTCGGCACAGTTACAAAATGAGAGGACCAGGGGGCTCATTCATAAAAAAATATAGGATTATTTTATTATTATTAAGAAAATGAATGATTATTTATGAAAAATCAATAATTATACTTATAGCCTTTATACTTTGAGTAATGATATAAATTAGTTTTAGGTTTTACTGTATCACAGAAAAACTGGAGAAAATCCATGTAAGCCTCTGATTTTGACTTATTGATAGATCACAACTTTGGTTTGGATTTGGTCGTAAGTGTTGTGATTGGAGGATCAAGAAAAGAGGGAGAGGTATTTCTTAAAGGAAGATATTCCTTTATTGATCCCCTAGGGAAAATTTGGGCGTCATAGCAGAGTGGGGGAGGGGAGGTACAGGTATGGGCATGGTAATAGTAGAAAGACATAAATATAGGCAATACAATTATAGTAAAGATACAAATAAGCAGCGTAAACAATATAATTAACTCTGACTATAAGAATATGATACAGTAAAGTTTAATCAAAGGTGCAGATGAGGGTCTGTATGCCCTCTCAGTTATATTATACGTTACAATAAATATGGTAAATAAAACACTTAGAATCTGAATATATACTATGAGTAAGTAAAGTAAACAGTATACTGTACACAGGTGCAGTATACACAAGGTACCCTAACTGGCATGATATACGTCATATGTTATACTTTGTAGTCCGTGCAGGTTAGGTGGTAAGAGTCAGACACACTTAGTGATCCTAGTAGTTCTGCCACTGTTAGTTGAGTTATCCGGCTGCTGGCAGCAGTCCCTGCCCACTGATGGTCGCTGGTACGAAGGACTGGCCGAGGCGGTTAGTGGAGTGACGGGAGGGTATCAGTCTGTGGCTGAACGTGCTCCTCATGTTGGCTAGCTCCTCATAGAGGGGTTCTCCAGGATAGCGGCCAGCTTCCTTCTCATCCTCCTCTCTGCCACCACCTCTAGTCTGACCAGCTTGACCCCCACCACAAAGCTAGCCTTCCTCACCAGCTTGTTCAGTTTGTTGGTGTCCCTTGAGTTGATGTAGCCCCCCCAGCATACAACAGCAACGAAGAGGATGCTGGCTAATACTGAGTGGAACACTGACCTTGTCGACTCATACAGTGTTTGAATGGACAATTTCATCAAATTAGCTTTTAATCACAGTAGCGCTATCAGTCCTGAACCAGAAATGTTTCCCTTTATTTCCAAAAAACAAGGTAGCAGTAAACATGTCGTCACCCATGCAAGATGCAGTCACCCTTTGGGCTACTCAAATGACAAAATAAACTAAGATGTGGCCCATTTCAGGTTTTTAAGAGGACTCCATGGAGTTATATAATTAGTGTTACAAAGCTATCTATTGTTTTTTTAGTCTGGAATTCCTGATAAAGATCAGCATCGCCTTGGAGCCTTGAAGGAGCAGGGATCCAAGCAGCTGTCAGAGAGACAAAGAATAAAATGTGTATGCAGTTGCGTAAATCATTGTGGAATAGATAATGGAACATGTTTGAATATGTGTGAGTGTGCGTGCATGCCCACACTGTGGGTGGGTGTTGGTTACACACAGTATAAAATGGTCCTAACTGGGGTGTTTTGAAAGAACTGTGACTGTTCTGTCTTCGGCGGTCAGCGATGGCTACCTTGGGACACCTGTTGCTGCTTTTGTCATTGGTAACATTGGCACCGGGCTCCCCCTACCACCCACCGACATGCTACACTAAGGTCCTCACCATGGCACGAGAGCTCAACCAACGGGCAGCAGAACTCAAGAGAAGCCCTGAAACCGTGAGTCAGAATGCAACGCTCATAGATACTTTCTGTAAATATCAGTGAACATGTATATATATATTCTTTTTGTAGCCTACTATGTCGCCTCTGAGCTCAAGGAAATCCAGATAACGAAGCAAATCAACAAGTGCAACGTCGTTGTAGTGTATTTTTTATATGAACCAAGCTTCTTATTCATATTCTGTGTGTTTTAAAAGTGAGTGTGTGCATGTGGATGTGTTTGCAATGAGTGTAGAATGATGATGGGTTGTTACATAATCATTGAGCATCCTGATGGCCTGGGGATAGAAGCTCCTATACTGACTCCTATATATGTCAATACTGATTTGTTTGTCCCATAAAATTCCCATTTAAGAGCCAGGCCAAAGAGACTGAGTGTCAAACCATCTGTGGGGAGTGGTTTGCTTCCAAGGAATAATGTTTTAGGATAAAAGGAGACTACAATAGGTCTCATGGACAGTAGACAACTCAGAGTGTCTCATCATTTGTTAAAAGATGATTTTCGGTGTACATTCAATAAACCTTGTTGAAACTGCATCGAACAGAGTCCCAGGACGGTCTTTTCATTCTCCTCAAAATAATACTCTCTACACCATCACCTGTCATAAATGACGTTTACTGTAGCCATATCAGCGTAGTTAGTACTCCGGTTTGTGAGATACAGCACCTGTCTTCAGCCACAGTGCAGTATACTGTACGGTTCCCACTCTTAACGTCTTGCCTTTTCTTGCCTATGTGACATTTTGTGACTCCGCTGTTTGTTTCGTCCTGTAGAGTCACTGCATGGCGCACGTGCCAGAGCTGTACCTGGATGTCCACGTGAGTATATGACTTCCCACGTTCAGGAGTCAACACTGTTGTTTTTGGCTCCATGAGATAACAGATGACACATCTGTATATAGATGGTTCCCAGCTACGATATTGTTATTATCGAGTGTGGCTCCCACTAGCCTCAGGTGTTTTCTTTTACTCCCCCTTTACCGGTCTAATTGGGGCCTAGTTATAAATGATGCCATAGTTGAAAACAAACCTTCCGATTCACAATGTTGATCCTCCAAGTGCGCTCCAAGAATGCCAGAGTACAAATACGCCAACCCTGTCCCTCCGCTACATTGCGTATTTGTAAACTGTGCCCAGAGAGATATTCCATTTCTGTAATAAAGATGAGCTTGAGAAAAGTAGGACTTTTTTTTTCTCAAAACTTTGTTTATTGAAGTTTTTATTGCAATACAAAATGAGCAGTAGGTCAACCTGTACACATATATGCTAGACATATTGCACATATCTACATATAAGTAGTCAAAATATAAGTCTATTGAATATAAACTACAGCGAATACACCACAAAGAAAAAAAAGATATATCATTATTTCGGACATACAGTGAATTGGACAGATATGTATACTCAAGACAAGGATTGTACAGAAGAAAGACAGGAATGAAAGAAAAAATATTAAATGAGAAGGTAAACATCGGGTTACACCTCACCACATGTAGACAGGTTAAGAAAAGTAGGACTTTTGAGTATGAAGTTCATATACAGTAAATAGGTGACATGAATACGAAGCTGCTGACTGTTGTTCCCGCCCCCCCGCTGGCAGAATGAGTGTGTGCTGATGAAGATGAGGACCTACATGTCCCTCCTGGAAGGCCTGCGACAGAGACGCTGCTCCTACACCAGAGACGTGGGCAAGCTGGGGGTCACCGTGAGACAGCTCTACATCATAATGTCTCAGAAGTGCCACGGGGTAAGACATCATCATGCATGCCCTCAACACGGTGACATGGCAGGTATATGGATGTATAGATGTATATAGGCGAGCTCTACATCATAATGTCTCAGAAGTGCCACGGGGTAAGACATCATCATGCATGCCCTCAACACGGTGACATGGCAGGTATATGGATGTATAGATGTATATAGGCGAGCTCTACATCATAATGTCTCAGAAGTGCCACGGGGTAAGACATCATCATGCATGCCCTCAACACGGTGACATGGCAGGTATATGGATGTATAGATGTATATAGGCGAGCTCTACATCATAATGTCTCAGAAGTGCCACGGGGTAAGACATCATCATGCATGCCCTCAACACGGTGACATGGCAGGTATATGGATGTATAGATGTATATTAGTGATGCACCGATGTGAAAATTGTGGCCGATACCGATAACCGATATTAATATTGCTGTTCTGGTCGATACCGATATTTACCGATGTCGATATCTCTGTATAGAAAACACTTTTTTATGATAATCAAATAAAGAGCTATTTTCCAAAACGCATATTTTCTTTTACTTTTGTAACTTATTTTCAGAAATGAGTGATATTTTGAAACTATTTAAGGCCAAAACATGTAAAAAAAAAAAAGGAAAAAACGTTTTTTTTTGTATATAATATCGGCCCTATCTTGATATCGGACCGATACCGATGTGTAAAAAAACGGCCATATCGGCCGATATTATATCGGCGGCCGATATATCGTGCATCACTAATGTATATAGATGAGCTCTACATCCTAATGTCTCAGAAGTGCCACGGGGTAAGACATCATCATGCATGTCCTCAACACAGTGACATGGTATATAGATGTCCTTTTTTCTTTTTCTTTATCCTGCTCTGATTTCCACAAACTATAAACATTTCCCTTGTGTTTATGAGAAAATGTACATTTCGACAGGGTGTGATATGGACCTATTACTTTTTCCTTAATGGATAAGATAATGGATCTCATTCTGATGACAACTGCGGTTTCATCACTGGCACATTTACCGGGAATTAGTTAAGGGATAAAAGTGATATGGTTGATTTACTTTTATGGAGACCACCATTCTCCTCTGTGGATGAATGCATGCGTGAATGAATGAACGAACGAATGAGTGAATGAATTAATGAGTGAGTGAGTTAATGAATTAATTAATGGGTGAATGAATGCATTAATGAATGAACAAATGAGTGAATGAGTGAATGAACAAATGAGTAAATTAATGAATACGTGAATTAATGAATTAGTGAGTGAGTGAATTAATGAACGAGTGAGTGAGTGAGTGAGTGAGTGAGTGAGTGAGTGAGTGAGTGAGTGAGTGAGTGAGTGAGTGAGTGAGTGAGTGAGTGAGTGAGTGAGTGAGTGAGTGAGTGAGTGAATGAATGAATAAATGGTGAGCTATAGGTCATTTCTCTTTTACAGTGACACCTTCTTCCATAAAGTCTAAAACAGTGCATGGACAGATAATAAAGCAGAGGATTATGAAGAATAAGGGACTGGAGAGCCACGTATAACACAATGAGAATCACAAACAGAGCGGCGTTGATGAGATGCACTCAAACAGGCTGTGGTTTAATGGGGTCATCTGATGGGGTCAGTTTATGGGATGGGAGAGAGGCTATGATGCAGATTACCCACAATGCAGAGTGCTTTCTGGTTGTTTAGCTCACCTGACCTGTAACCTCTCTTTCTATGTGGGGGTGTATATTCACATACATTATTCACATACATTCTAATTAGGGATGTCCAATATTATCGGCCGATATTGGCATTAAAATGTGATATCGGAAAATATCGGTATCGTTTTTTTTTTTACGTTTATTTAACCTTTATTTACCCAGGCAAGCAAGTAAGAACAGATTCAGATTTTATTTATTGTCAAAAGTATGCATAATGTTGTGTTAATTCCACAACAAGAGTTATGTAATGTTAATTACCTGAAATTATTTGGTTTTTTTTGGGGGGGGGGGGGGGGGGAGACCCTGCATATATCGGTATCGGTTGATATCGGTTGATATCGGTATCGGAAATTAAGAGTTGGACAATATCGGTTTATCGGTATCGGTAAAAAAGCCAATATCGAATTCTAATCTGTAGATACTTTTATTAACCCAGTGTGTAAATCACTATATAGTTTATATAGTTTTACTCAACTGTTTACAAATTATTATTCATTATTTATCATGTCAAGAGCTCAAACCTTTTTCAGCAAAAAAATAAAAACGATATACCGGTACGTATATATAATTAATTATATTATTCATCGTCTCAAGAGCTCAATCAATCGGAGAATGAAACATGTCTCCATTCCTATGTCCTATTCCTATTAGTCTTGGTGGTGGGGTGACCCATTTGTTGACATTTGAATAACAGATTGGGCCTTTACATCATTTAAATATGGTGAACTCTAATGAATGTCAATCTAATACTAGGCAATAATTGGATAATTACATTTGTCTAAATGCGCTAGGTCTTTTTTCCCCCTCCATGAATGACAAAACAGTAAATCTAAATTATTCATCAAAAGAGTCTGGGAGACATTACTGCAGGCTTATAAAGCAGCCTGTAACATTCTCCCATTGGCTTGATCGTCAGAAAGATCTACTCCCTGAATTGAAACGGAATCCATCCAGCTCTGCTTCAGTGATCGCTCAAGCAGTTTCAATAGTTAATCCCAATTTTTTGTTTTGTTTATTTCAAACAAATATAAACACACACAAAGCATCGCAAACCGAAGTGGTTGTCGGGTGAAAACCTTGTATCTCCATGAAGGGTCAACTTCTCAGGAAGTAGGACAAACCACCATGTGTTCAGATTGGCACCCATGTGTTGATAAAGTTGTCCATTGGGTTCTGAAAGGCTGTCAAGGTCATTCAGGCTCATTCTTCAGATTCAGTCACAACATTTGAGAACCACCACGTCAACGTTCAGGTCAAGTAAAAAAAAAAAAATGGAGATACAAGGTTTTTCCCAGACAGCAGCGTTATACCTTTGCTCTCTTTTTATTCCATAACGCTGGAGAGAGATGTATTTTATCTATTGACCACAAGTCTATTATCCCTGCCTAATGTAATGTGAAGGGCTTTATTATCTCCGTGCAGTGCCGGGCACACACACGCGCACGTACACAAACACCCAGACACACGCGCACACACACACACACACACACGCACGCACACACGCACACACACACACAAACACCCAGACACACACACACACACACACACACACACACACACACACACACACACACACACACACACACACACACACACACACACACACACACACACACACACACACAAACACACAAACACCCAGACACACACACCTACACACACACACACACACACACACACACACACACACACACACACACCTACACACACACAGACACCCAGACACACACACACACACACACACACACACACACACACACACACACACACACACACACACACACACACACACACACACACACACACACACACACACACACACACACCTACACACACACAGACGGACACACACACACTCATCTCTGTCTCTGATTCTAGGACCTGGTGTTCACAAGCTATGACTGCGCTGCACTGGAGCGACCGCGCGCCGCTGGGGCCTGAGAGGACATGATCACTGTCCCAGGAAACATCCTGCAAACCTCTAGAGCCAGGATACTCTCGAGGATTCTTCTAATATTATGTGTTGGTATCTTCTTTTAAAATTATACACAGTATATAACTAAAAACCGGTTCATGATTGTTGTTGTGTTGATTCAACTCTGGTATGCATTTCGAGTGTGATGGTTTTATGTTCATTTGTATGCACATGTTCATATCTATGTACTGGATTTGATTAAATAAAACACAACACATGTATTGTGAATCACCCAATCAATTGAGGACTGAATAAAACATTTTCACATATTTCTTTTTAAGAAGCATTTGTCTTCAGTATTTAACAAATAAGTGCATACTAGGAATGTTAGAATTTGTGCAGAGGCCAAAACATGTAGTTGGCACCATGCTCATCAAGGGAAATGGAGATGAATTGCATGAGGCCGTAGGACGGTTGACTGATGCCTCACATCAAGATGAAACATTCTGCTTGAATTCCGGGAATTCGATGTTCACAATTGGACCAGGGCAAAGAATCCTTTAGTCTATTTTGAATTTGTTTGGATAGCCCATGTAATTTGAAATGTACCTATCTCAAGCTCCTCCCTCTTTTCTTGATCCTCCAATCACAACTGTTGGTCTGAGGGAAGCAGATGATCAAGACAATAGGGCGGGGCATGAGATAGGTCAATTGTGAAGGGAATCCAAATCAACTGGGGTGAGAATGTGACACATCACCCGCAAAAGTACAGAACCTTTACTGTATTTAACTATAACTATAACTTTAACTTCAGCTCATTTATCTTGAAATGCCTTAATTCCATTTGGAAACAACAATGTCCATCTGAAAAACTTAAAACAGACTTCTTCGTCTGAACTGTACATCTGACATCGTCCAAAGTTGTGGCCAATCTCGATCAGATCTCTCCCAAGTCTGCCGTCTCGAAAACCTATGCACTCGGATCAGGCTGCTACCCTCCTGCGCTAGAATGTATTCCCCTTCACTGGCTCCTCTGGGACTAGCTCAGGCTGTTATGTGGCTCAATGCTTGGATGCAGCCTTCCCCTGGTGTCTGCCCTACAGGGAGAGCCTTCAGCCCGCCTCGGTTACACCCCAGGAAGAACAAGGAGGACTCGTCACGCACGGAGACGCGTGTCGAAGGCTGAGAGACAAAAGTGAGACAGAGGGCTTTTCGTGATGCATATTCTTAAACTAGGGTTATCTTTAACCCTAGGTTGACCCTTTCTGGTGTACGTTTCTATTTTAGGATTTTCCACTCAATAGCTTTTCAATCATCATTAGAGTAGTTCTCATAATACTGTACCATTATCATACGTGAGATTGCACCCATGGATGGTCACCCTGTTTCACACTACCAACATTGAACCCTTTTACAACATTTTCAGTGGATACCCCCCCCCCCCCTTAAATATTGGGGCTAACCTAGCCTGACCCAAGCGGGATCATCCCTATGTTCCCCGGGTCCTATGTTCCCCGGGTTCTATGTTCCCCGCTTTGATTGATTAATAGATTGAAAATTTTATAAATTTTTATTATTTTATTAATTATTAATGTCCGCCTTGTTTCGAACGGTTAGGCTTAGGCCCTCTTTCGAACTGGTTAAGGTTAGAGTTTGGAATCAGGGCTGGTGGTCTAAACTTTTCAATCAATCAATCAATCAAAGCGGGGAACATAGAACCCGGGGAACATAGACATGCTCCCACGCAAGCTACACGCAAAATACGTAAATAAAGTACTTATCAACCACAGGAAAAAGGTATATGTTTCATATCGGCATGTTTATTTACGTTTTCTGTTACCCAAACTGGCCTTTTGGCTAGGAATAAAGAGGGCATCCTGGCAAAAATGGTTGTTAATAAAGTCACTGTGTACCATGGTGGTGGTCTTGTCTCTCATCCAGCAGTGTATTGCTGGCGATGTGATCAAATCATAGTCTTTGCCCCTGTACTAGCCAGCACTCCCCATTCTAAACAACCCCCACCAAGAGCTTTACACATAGATTTCCATTCACAATTATGCTTAACTTGTCAACAAGGACTTACACTTCCAAAATACTTGGTATGTTCAGGATGCCGCTCCAAAATCAAATAATGAAGACAATTTACAACAATAAGAATATTGACACAGATCTCAAAGTTACAGAGCTGGAAGATTACAGCATCGTGTTGTACTGCACCACAGTTAAATCAGTCTTCGTTAAGGTATTCAAGTTCATTTTAGGAGGTAGAGCAGTCATCTCTTCCCGGCCGGCAGCACATCGAAGGGTCCTTGAGCAAGACACTTAACCCCTAACTGCTCCAGATGAGCAGGTTGACACCTGCTCAGTGAGTGAATGTGAGGCATAAGTAGTAAAGCACTTTGGATATAAAAGCACTATATAAAATGCAGTCCATTTGCCATCTAAAGACCTGGCAAGGCACTCTCTGCTTGGGCCCACGGGTCTCTTGCAGTAGAATCAGGATGGATGGAGGAACCACCAGGCCTATAGGTCTCCTTTATGGGTCTGTTGTTTGTGGTGATGGTGATTTAGGCGGCTCTGCACCGTCTCTATCCACCTGGACCTTGTAATGTGGATCCTGTGGGCGGGTGCACTGTGTATACTGTGGACTTGGAACGTGGACAGCGCCGGCAGAGAAGCAGCCGGGTCTAGCGTTCACTCCCAGGTCACAGAGAAGATAAGGAGTGCGGCCGTGGTCGAGGAGCAATATCCTATCCCTTTTTGGGATTAACTCACGCTAAAATTCAACACCCCAATATCCCATAGACAGTTTAAAGATAAACAGATACTGATGTTTATTTCACATCCCTGCTAGAGAAGACCCACCCACTGTATCACACAGGATGCAGTGGTGAGTACCACATCTATCACCAGTAATACATCTCTGACAGCAGAATGATAGACCGTGTCGAGAGGTTTCAGAGTGGAAGGAGCGGCACTTCTATAACATATCCATAATCCAGGTCAGATAGAAAAACTGCTTCAACAACCATCTTTCTGCTAATCCTTGGGAAGCTGGTTCTGTTCCTGTAACTTTTTGCTGTAATTTACTGGCAAGATTATAGTATTTACATGTACATTTCTCAAGCTTCAGGCCAATAAGTGCATCTTGCAGAGCATTCAATGAAAGTTGCAGGTTCTCAATGGCTAGTTGTACAGGGTCAACAATACAATAGTGTCATCCGCATAAAGATGAACTTTACATCCACTCAAAGGTGAGACAATATCATTAATATAAACAGCAAATAAGACAGGACCTAGGATTGGTGCTATGTGACTGATAAGGTATGTATGCTTGGTGTTGGACTGCTATTAAACCGTGGAGTTTAACTGTTGTGACTTTTGCACCACCCGCTGGTGAAGATGGGATAGGGCAGAGGGAGTTAAGTTAACAGATAACTGACTGCTCTCACCTTCTATTATGCTGGAAACCATCTCACACACAGTGAAAGGCCTATGGAGCTCTCACTTTGGTGAGGCCTTAAAATGTTTGTGTGAGCTCTTACACCCAAATGAGGTTTTAACTCTGGGGCTACGGTGGCTCAGGAGGTAGAGCGGTCATCTGGTAATTGGATGGTTCCCGGTTCCATTCCCGATGGAGCAGTTCGGCACCTTGCATGGTTGCCTCCACTGTCGGTGTGTGAATGTATGAGTGAATGGGTGAGTGTGAGGCATAAATTGTAAAGTGCTTTGGATAAAAGCACCATATAAAAATGCAGATAATTTACTCTGGTTCAGACCATCTAGTACCTCGTTTGGGTGTAAGAGCTCACAAACATTTGATGGCCTCATGAAGTCAAGAGTCCCATTCATTATCCATAAATCAATGTATTGGAATTAGTAGGGCTTGTATGGGCCTGCATGAGCGTATCTTCTACAGGCTGCTGCATTAACCTGTAGGGATTTGGGGGTGGTGTGTACACAGTGGTGGAAGAAGTACACAGTTCCTTTAGTAAAAGTAGAAATACCCAGATAAATTAGTACTCTGGTAAAAGTAAAAGTCCTCCATTCAAATTCTACTTAAGTAAAAGTAGAGAAGTATTTTCTATTGAATGTACTTAAGTATCTAAAGTATGCATTCTACATAACGTTTGTGTATTTCAGTGCTTGGGAGCATTCCAACCTTGATCCATTGATAAACATGAAAGTTATGTTAAAGTGGTATGTGGTCCAGTTATGCTGCTCTGATTATGTCCTCTTGAAATTGACAGGCTTCAAATGTGGAAGTGAAAAAAGTAAAAAAAGTAGTAGAACGCGCTCACCTCACTAGACTTGACACTGGGTGCTGTAACCTCTGATATCATACATAAAAAATAGGGAAACAATGTCCAGGCACGCACTCCAGGTTTTTCCAAATTTATTGGCAGCCTGTAATCATGACGTTTCGGTGTGAACACACCTTCTTCAGAATGGCTTGCATGAAGCATGAAGGGTAAGTGACCCTAGTAAATACAAGTCAAACAGGAAGTGACAACATAGGAAGTGACAACACATTCCCACAAGAGATCTGCAAAAAAGTACAAAATAACACTTACAAGCACAACCTTTTCAGAATTATGTAAATAAAAAAGAAGCATGTAAATAAAAATAAAAAAGAAACAGTAAATCACAAAGAGATATATCTATATATAGTTATATATATTTTTTATACAGAGTAGGCCTACATCTTAAACTCTAAACATAAACACTCATGACCCATATAAGCCATCTTTCAATTATAAAGAATGATAAATGAAAATAGTAAACAATCGAATGAAATGAAATAATCAAATGAAACAGGTCAAAACATTTTCTTCATTGAGGCCTTTAGGCTCTAGACAATCCAGAAAATGAATATAGAAGCATTCCCTTTGTAGCAAGAGCCTGTCTCTGTCGCCGCCTCTTGGTGGTCTCAAGACCTGCTCTATACCCATGTATTTTAAGCCAGAAATATCATGTCCTAACTTATTAAAGTGCCTTGCAACTGAAGACTTCTCGTCATTTCTTCTTATAGAACATTTGTGCTCCGAAATTCGATTTTTAAAACGTCTTCTTGTTTTTCCAACATAGTAAAGGTTGCAAGGACATTTAAGCAAGTAAACAACAAAATCAGAATTACAGGTAATCCGGCCTCTAACAGCGATACTCCTACCTGTACTTGGTTGTAAATAAAATGTCTCTTTAATCATGCCATGACATTGGGTACAAGACAAACATGGAAAATTGCCATTTGGAATATTAGCCATAAAATGGGTAAATTTTTTGGGAAAATCTGTTTTAACTAACTGGTCCCTTAAGTTAGGTTGCCGTTTGTAGAAGTATTTGGGTGGTTCCTGGAACACACCTCCGATCTTAGGATCTGACTTTAAAATGTACCAGTATTTGTTCACAATATCACGCATATCTCTAGAAATAGGGCTGAAGGTGGACACCAATGCTACTGAGTTGCTTTTTACTTTGTCTTTATGTGTAAAAAGGGATTGTCTGTTTATCTGTTTAGTTTTATTAAGAGAATTCTCAATAAGGGCCTCACTATATCCTCTAGATCTAAAGTTCTGACAAAGCTCCTTGGCTTGTGTATCAAAAATGTCATCTGTATTACAGATACGTTTATATCTCAAAATCTGACTAAATGGAAGGCTCCTCTTGAGCTCTGGTGGGTGATAACTGCTATAATGGAGAAACGAATTTCGATCAGTCTCTTTTTTGAAAACTTCGGTATGGACAATATTGTCTCTCTTTTTCACCAATACATCGAGGAATGCTATGGAATGTGAATCATAATTCATAGTAAACTTAATAGCCTCTCTCTGAGAGTTGAGAAACAAGTGGAACTCTTCCAGAGCCTCTTTAGTGCCTGACCATACAAAAAATAAATCATCAATATACCTCCAATAGGCTTTAATGTGTCCAACATATGGATTATTATTGAAAATACATTCAGACTCAAACTTCGACATAAAACAGTTGGCCATATTAACCGCTACCAGGCTGCCCATAGCTAGGCCTCTTTTCTGTAAAAAATATTGATCCTGAAAACGAAAATTATTCTTATTAAGGACTTCCTGAGTCAATGATAATAATGCCTCCGTAGAGGGATGTAGCTCTATTCTCTGATCCAAATAATATCTACATGCACTTAACCCATCAATATGTGGGATGCTAGGATATAAACTAGAAACATCCATAGTACACAAAATATCAATAGCTTCTATACTGCACTCATACAGCTTACTTAGAAAGTCGGTAGTGTCCTTTAAATAACCAGGTTGTGCTGCAGCCAATTCTTTAAGGTGTGAGTCAACAAATTTTGAGATACAGTAGGTTCTGTAAGTGACCCGATACCAGCCACAATAGGTCGACCTGGTGGGTTATGAAGATCCTTGTGAATTTTGGGCAAAGTGTAAATAATAGGTCTTACTGGGTTATCATTCACCATGAACTTAAATTCCTTCTCAGAAATCTCACCCTCCTTAAGAAGACGCTTTAGAACCTCTTTGATCTCAAAAGAGAACCGAACAGTTGGATCTGTGCTTAAAGGAATATACACATCTGTGTCTGCTAATTGTCTATTTATTTCAGCAACATAGGAACTCTTATTCTGTACCACTAAGGCCGAGCCTTTATCGGCCTTCCTGTACACCAGATTATCTAACTGCATCAATTCCTTAAGTGCTAGTCTCTCTGACTCAAGCAGATTAGGGAATAATCTAGTTTCATTACTTTTCCCACATAGAAGCATAACTTCATCCTCCACTAGTCTACAAAATGTGTCAACTGATGCATGATTAATCTGTGGAGTGAACGTGCTACGAGGCTTGAACAGTGTTTTAAATGGTCTATCAGCCGTGTCCAATGAACTGACTTCTGGCAGCACTGTGCTTCCAGGAGTAGAATAAACAATATTTTTGTTGACATCTCTAGAATAAAAAACTTTAAGCTTAATGTTCCTAAAAAACTTAAACAATTCAACCTTTGTAGTGAAACCGTCCACCTTACGAGATGGTACAAAAGAAAGTCCTTTGGACAGTAGTTTACATTGGGAGTCACTGAGGTCTACCTCTGAAATGTTGACTATGTTTGCCACCTCCCCCTGCGTCTTCGGGTTGGAAGCTCTCTTGCCTCGTCGGGTCTTCCTGTGCCTCCTCTCCCTGGTAGGGGAGGAGAGGAGCCTGGCTGAAAAACCTTCCGGCTCCTCGTGTAAGGGCCGATCCTTTCAGGTCCTGGTTGTGTCTCATCTGAGCTCAGAGCAGAGGAGGAAGAGCCAGGATAGGGCCGAGCCCCAGCCTGGTGTGCTTGCCTGCTCATACGTGTGTGTATGAAAGTCTGTGAAAGCCAAGGGTAAACCCTATTGGATTCATAGTCCTGCGTGTCTCTTCGGCGTTTAGCCTGTTTATGTTGCTCAATGTCACGTTTATATTGTTCAATTTTTGCTGCACAAGCCTCCTTAATGGCCTGCAGTTCCTCTGTGGGGATTGACTCACACATGTCAACCTCCAGTGCAGTGATCTCCTTGCGTAAACTGTCAAGCTTTGTGCTTTCATTTTCGATAATTAAAAGCATCAGATCTAAGGAACACTTATTCAGAATAGTACACCAAGTATCACAAAAAGCAGGGTTCTCTCGACCCAATGTGGGTTCCTTAATGATACGCAAACCTCTAGGAATGATGCTGTCCTTCCAGTACTGTGACAGTGTGGTGCCGTGCAATAAGGAACGAGTCTCTCTCTGTCTCAGGCGCAACAGAGAACTGGACATGGCGACGCTCCCAAATGTGGAAGTATAACGTTTTTGCCATGTTTTCTATGCAAAATCTTTTTTTTTCAAAGTAACTAGTAACTGGTCGGTTCAGATGAATGTAGTGGAGTAAAAAGTACAATATTTCCTTTGAAATGTAGTGGAGTGTCATGTACGCAGGTCTGATAATAACAACTGGAGGACGGCACATGAGCAAAAGCAGCCCCTCTCAGTAAATATGTTCAAAATCAAGGTCCCAGGTGTAGGTGAAAAAAAGACACAACACAAGACGTTTTCCAAATAGTAAATTATATATTTATGGTGGTAGGAATTCAAACCTCCACCATAAGGCAAGAAGGGGAAAAGGTAAGGGAGGACAAACAATACATACAGATACACAAACAAACACTTAGTAGTTACTATACAACCTTGGGCCCATCCTAGGACACCACAGCTGTGGAGTTTAACCCACACTCCATGTGATAAAATGGCACCGTGCCACACAGTGTTGCATTAGGCCATAGATAGGTGAGACGGCAGCCTCCTCACTCCACCATAAGGCAAGTGACTTCCAGCAATGAGATTTTCGTGTGTGTGTCATCTTCCCGCTTATATTCACTCATCCCACTAACTGCCCACAGGTGTAATCAAGCAGGTGCAATCAGCTCAATCAGGAGGATGAGTGGTCTCTGGGAAGAAGAGAAGAGGCAGCATTAAAAGATGACACATCACACCACCAAGAACAACATAACCCAACTCATGATACTAATCTGATGTTCACATGGTCTCCTAATACAGTAACAATGATAATGACCAACCCACGTACGTCACACCTCCCCCCATAAGAGCGAACCCGCAGGGTTAGCAAAACATTATCACCCATTATCAACCAACATCCGATTAGCATCACAGAACAAAAAGAATAAAAATAGAAAGGTCCACAGACAAAACAGCAGCCTACACCATAAAACCAACCCATGTCAGATGCATCAGCTGCCGGACGTGGCTGGCACATTCCTCATACCGAGGCCATGACGGTATACTGTAGTCAACCATACGCGAATTGCTCAATGGTGTTCGCACTCCCAACATCAACCCTGTGCGTCCTGTAAGGCACATTAGAACACAACACAGCATGTGAAACAACAGTCCTGTCACATCTCAACTCCGACGAGACGCGGGCAGGACTTTTCATTAGCCTATTCACATGACACCAGCGTGTCCTCCTCCGCCGCCCGAGCGTATGCAACATATACTTAGTGGCAGAGACCTTTCCCCTTACCACATAAGGTCCTGAGAACCGGGCAGTGAGCACCGTACTAGGCGTGGGCAGCACAATAAACACCTCATCCCCCGCCTCAAAATGCTGCGTCACCGCCAACTTGCAAAACTCACCACAGACCGAGTCACCCAACGCTAGACCTTGGTCTCGCTTCCGCTCCTGTGCACTAGGGACAGCACAAATAGAAGGGACATTGGGGTGATTATTAATCAATGCATCACACAATAAGTTCGTAAATGGAGCGTCTCCAACCTCCAACACAGGGACGACCTTACCCCCAGCAATATCATTCCCCATGACGAAATCCACGCCCTTTACGGGAAAACATGGGCGAACCGCGACCGGAAAACAACCTGTGATCAGTGCAGACTGTACATGCACCTTATGCAACGGCACGCGCACACACCCCATGCCAATACCTCTCACCAATCCGCTCGACCGACAGGAGTCCACATCCAACGGTAATACATCAGCCAGGATGAACGATTGAGAGGCTCCTGTATCACGGAGTATTCTCACCCGTTGGTAGTCCCCAACTTTACCCGACAGGGACACACAACCATCAAACAAAAAAGGCTCAAAAGAGCTATGCTGGTCAGGACATGACACCGTACCAATCAACCCCACCCCTTTCGGTTCCTGGGCTGACTCCCTGGTCTCCTGTCGATCCCTTAGCGCATGACAGTCCTTCACAAAATGCCCTTCTTGTTTACAATAATGACACACTCGCTCGTCACCCAAGGCATTTCGAGACGGCGGTGAGCGAGGTCGGAATGGTCGCTCGTCACCTCCGCGATACGGCGGCCCCGACGGAGAAAACGCGCCCCCTCCTACATACACACCATTTCGTACAGAAACATTTTTGTGGATCATTGCTAACTCGTCACACAAAACTGCAGCTTCCTGGAGGGTAGAAACCTTCCGCTCCTCTAAATGTACTATCATGTGTTCGGGCACAAATTTTTTAAATTGTTCAATGAGGATTAACTCACTCAAAGCCTCGACCCCATCCACCTTACATGTATAAGGTGTCCGTTGTTCATGGGAAAATGCCACATGTGTTTGCGAGGGAGCTTTACTTAGTGCCCTAAACCGTTGCCGATACGCTTCTGGCACCAGTTCATATACGCGCAAGACAGCACCCTTCACTTTCTCATATACCATGCTGTCCTCCTTCGATAATAACTGGCATGCGTCCTGAGCCCTACCCGTGAGCTTATATTGCAATAATAGTGCCCACTGATCCTCCGGCCAAAGCGAAGCCCACGCTATCCGCTCAAAATTAACAAAAAATGCTTCCACCTCAGACTCTCGAAAAACAGGAACCATAGAAATATGCTGCCCAACATTAAAACTGCCCTGGGAACCTTCAGATGAGGGCGAAGAAGAGCCAACACTCTCCAGTTCCCTCCTCCTTAGTGTAATCTGGAGCTCTCTATCCTTCTCCTTCCCCTCTCTTCTCTCCTCTCTGTCTCTCTCCTCCCTGCTCTCCTCTCTCCTTTCCAATCTGTCTCGCTCCTCCCTTCTCTCTTCTCTGTCTCTCTCCTCTCTTCTCTCCTCTTTCCTCTCCAACCTGTCTCTCTCCTCCTTTCTCTCTTCCCTATCACACATAGCAGCTCTCTCCTCTGAAACAGAGGCACGTCCTGAGTGTACAGAATTATCACCGTCAATCTCCTCAGCCATGGCACCGCTACCCCTCCGTTCCTGTATAGCAACACCTGTTCCTTCACTGGGCTCACCAGACGCCTCGTCATGCGTGACGTCCTCCGAGCCATTTCCCCCGGCTATGGGCGAACTCAATATCTCCCTATATCAATATCTCAACCAACCCAGCGAGCACAAGTGCTTTCACCTCCTCTTTACTTTTTTAACTTTGGACCGTAATGCCAAAATGCTGGGCGACCCCACACAATTCAGCTTTCGTGCAGTCATCAACCTGATCCCTTGTAGGATCTGCCACAAACAAGTCCAAAGTAAAAGCCACCCCAGCCATAGTCCCTACAGAATATGACTACAAAAAGTAACACAACAATAATAAACGAATCACAGGTGACAAGAAAATACCCCCTCACCTACTCCACAATATCCGTGCGTAACACCCTTAATCATTACATTCCGTAGTATACAATTCAACCACGCTGATCTACTGCCCACATCTACCATCCATGAAAACAATAAATGCTGGTCTAACCACCTCAACTAGGAGTCACCTGTGTCACTCTAGCCTATCCCAGATAAACTACTCCACTACCTGGATGAAGGCTACACATATCTTCAGTCGCTTACCGATTTCATTGCGCGCTCCACCGGAATCACGACTCGTGCCCCCCACCCTCTAGCCAAGCAGGTGACCCCCCCTGTTACCTATGTGGCAGAAAAACAGATTAGTTCAAGTGTATCACATACAACAATGGTTTACATCAATCAAAACTGTGCAGCACGGACAATGGAACCATACTAACTAATTAGAAAACGCTATCTTATTACACCTGATATGCTTCAATCGACAAGTCACCCCGTTATTTTACCAACAAGGAACCATACAATTGCGCAAACTAACGAGCCCCCATGTCATGTACGCAGGTCTGATAATAACAACTGGAGGACGGCACATGAGCAAAAGCAGCCCCTCTCAGTAAATATGTTCAAAATCAAGGTCCCAGGTGTAGGTGAAAAAAAGACACAACACAAGACGTTTTCCAAATAGTAAATTATATATTTATGGTGGTAGGAATTCAAACCTCCACCATAAGGCAAGAAGGGGAAAAGGTAAGGGAGGACAAACAATACATACAGATACACAAACAAACACTTAGTAGTTACTATACAACCTTGGGCCCATCCTAGGACACCACAGCTGTGGAGTTTAACCCACACTCCATGTGATAAAATGGCACCGTGCCACACAGTGTTGCATTAGGCCATAGATAGGTGAGACGGCAGCCTCCTCACTCCACCATAAGGCAAGTGACTTCCAGCAATGAGATTTTCGTGTGTGTGTCATCTTCCCGCTTATATTCACTCATCCCACTAACTGCCCACAGGTGTAATCAAGCAGGTGCAATCAGCTCAATCAGGAGGATGAGTGGTCTCTGGGAAGAAGAGAAGAGGCAGCATTAAAAGATGACACATCACACCACCAAGAACAACATACAGTAACCCAACTCATGATACTAATCTGATGTTCACATGGTCTCCTAATACAGTAACAATGATAATGACCAACCCACGTACGTCACATGGAGTAAAAGTATAAAGTTCCCTAAAATCACGTGAAGTACAAGTACCTCAAAATTCTACTCAAGTACAAATACTTTCCACCACTGGTGGTGTGTACCTATGAACTCAATCAACACCACAGACTGTTGCAGTGAAGCAACTCATGATTCCAGTCCCCTTCTCAAGCAGCTGCTCTTCCATCTCCATCTCAACTAAGTGATTTTGGGGGTGGGTAAGGGTTAGGGGGTTGGGGTGGTTTTGGGGGTGGGTTAGGGGGTTGGGGTGGTTTTGGGGGTGGGTTAGGGGGTTGGGGTGGTTTTGGGGGTGGGTAAGGGTTAGGGCGTTGGGGTGGTTTTGAACCCCAAATATCAACAACCATGTGCTTTTGAATCCCCTTGCCTCCCATCTCCAAACACAACCAAGTGTTTGTCCACCTTGATGAGTTGCTTGTAGAATATCCATCGCAACGAGAGCACTTTTAAATCTCCTTTACAGCCAGGT
The DNA here is from genome assembly GCF_963971535.1 of Notolepis coatsorum. NCBI lineage: Eukaryota > Metazoa > Chordata > Actinopteri > Aulopiformes > Paralepididae > Notolepis > Notolepis coatsorum. The sequence goes on along the minus strand of NC_140172.1, from coordinate 125,614,547 downwards.
GATGTTTTTAAATTCCCATCTCAAACCCACGTGCTTCGAAATATCCACCTCATGCGGATGTGTGTCCCATTTTAAGCAGTTCAAATCTCTTTAAATCCCCATGTTGACCTAAGGGGATTCAATGTTCACAATTGGACCAAGGCAAAGAATCCTTGAGAGTCCGTTTTGAATATTTTTGGACAGGATCATGTTATTTGAAATTAACCTATCTCCAGCTCCTCCCACTTGGCTTGATCCTCCAATCACAACTGTTGCTTCGCTCGGAAGCCAGGTGCTTTTTTTTTTTTTTTTTTTTTTAACTTTATTTTTTAGCGTTTATCGCTTTTCTGGTCAAGCATGACCGACAGTTGTAGGGTGAAACGGGAGAGAGAGCAGGGGGAGACATTCGGCAAATGACGGCGAGTCCGGGAATCGAACTCGGAGTCAACCAGATCCGTGACGCAGCACGGAGTCCCGCGACGCAGCGCGGTAACATGGTGTGCTACTGGAGCACCCCCGCCAGGTGCTTTTCAACTTCTCATCACCCCAACCCCCTAACCCTTACCCACCCCCAAAACCACCTCAACTTCCCTCCCTCTTCCCTCTCCTCCCACCATACACCATATCAATATAGTGAAAACTGATGTCAGCTGTTCTTTGGATCCTTTTCAGTTTGCTTATAGGTGTAATACAGGTACTGATGATGCGGCCTCAGCCTTGGTTCATTTTATATCTAAGCACTTAGAGGATCCTACCTCTTATGTCCTACTTTTATTTGTAGATTTTAGTTCAGCTTTTAATACGATACAGCCGCACCTTTTAATTGAGAAGTTGAATGGGCTTAATGTCCACCCTCTCATTATAAAATGGTATCATTACTTTTTAACTAACCGTACACAGCGGGTCAGTGTTAACGACACTCTTTCAGAATCTAGAGCACTGGAGCTCCCCAGGGTATAGTAAGTTCACCTGTGCTTTTTACCTTGTATACGAACGAGTGCAGAAGCATCTATCCTAACAACCGCTTCATAACATTTTCTGATGACACTGCCATTTTAGCTCTAATTAAGAATGACAGTGACCTAGCTGACTATTATTCGGAAATCCAGAGTTTTGTAAACTGGTGCGATAGGCTTGGGCGGTATAATTTTTTTCATACCGTCATACCTTGCTGACATAATACCCCAGTATACGGTATATGACGGTATGACTTTAATTTTCATCAGCGGGGGGGGGGGGGGGGGGGGGGGGGGGGGGGGCGGAGCTAACAATATACTCATTATCACCATACATAACGCTTATATTGAAACACGTTGAGATTAGGGCCGTTCTTTCAACCTGAAAGTGCACTTTCTTCAACCTCGAAGTAAACAAATCACAGAACGGTAGCCAGTTAGTAGGTATCAACGTGAGCTCCCGGGACGGTAGCTAGTTAGTTAGCACCATCCAGGTATCAACGTGAGCTCCCGGGACGGTAGCTAGTTAGTTAGCACCATCCAGGTATCAACGTGAGCTCCCGGGACGGTAGCTAGTTAGTTAGCACCATACAGGTATCAATGTGAGCTCCCGGGATGGTAGCTAGTTAGTTAGCACCATCCAGGTATCAACGTGAGCTCCCGGGACGGTAGCTAGTTAGTTAGCACCATCCAGGTATCAACGTGAGCTCCCGGGACGGTAGCTAGTTAGTTAGCACCATCCAGGTATCAACGTTAGCTCCCGGGACGGTAGCTAGTTACCCCGCACCATCCAGGTATCAACGTGAGCTCCCGGAACTGTAGCCAGTTACCCCGCACCATCCAGGTACTACTATAACGTTAGCTCCCAGTCCCAGAACGGTAGCCAGTTACCCCGCACCATCCAGGTACTACTATAACGTTAGCTCCCAGTCCCAGAACGATAGCCACGTAACCCTCTGCTGGCGCGTGCTGTGCACTACAATCAACTCAGTGTCAGTGTAATAGCAGTCTGTGACGTCATGGTATTGAGAATCATACCGGCGGGATCTCGAAATACCCTGGTATACCGTAATACCGTCATACCGCCCAAGCCTATGGTGCGACAATAACTGTCTGGTTTTAAATGTTAAGAATACTGAGGAGATGGTGTTTGACCCCAGAGGTGTTGGGGACCACAGGCCTGTGGTCATCCACACACAGTCCATCTCACAGGTCTCTTCATATAAATATCTTGGGATTTTTGTCGATAACACACTAACCTGGAACACCCATGTAGATAGCCTGTGTAGCAGACTACAACAACGACTGCACTTTCTACGTTGCCTTAGAGTGCATGGTGTAGATCAAAAATGTATGTTACTTTTCTACCAATCTGTATTAGAGAGTCTCATCAGATACGGTATTACAGCTTGGTTTGGTAACCTGTCTGTACAATTAAAGTCCAAACTGGTCCGTCTGATGCAGACTGCATGGAAGATCATAGGGGTGAAAGGTCACCCATCCCTGCAGTCTATTTTTGAACAGGCTACTCTAAGGCAAGCCAATAGAATTGTCTCGGACCCCTCCCATGTCTTACATGCAGAGTATGAGCTACTGCCCTATGGGAGGAGGTTTAGAGTTCCACGCTCTAGACTAAATAGGTTTAAAAACTCCTTTATTCCGATCTCAGTTAAACTTTTAAATAGTGCCAGATAAAGGGCAACTATCGAACGGATATTTGGTTGCTATATTATCGTGTATACTATAATATTATAATATTATATTATTTGTGTATACTATTCTAATTTTGTGTTGCCAGACATCCTGCTGTGCAGGTACTTTACTGTATCTTTTATATTGTGTATGTATTGTTTGGAGTCAGTTGTGCTGTGTCATGTCTGTATGTATGTGTCTGTGGCTGTAGTGGGTGTAAGCCCAAGACAAATGTCCCAGCTGATGGGACAATAAAGTGACTCTTGACTCTCTTGACTTGACACATGAACAGTTGCTATGGAAATGGAAAATATCTGAAGCATGAAACAGACAATCTGTGCGGTGTAAACATATACTGTAAAGGCAAAAAAAACTAAAATAAAACATCATCAAACTGAATACATTAATCATTTTGTCATTATTCTTATATTTATCCTATTGATAAAGCATGAGGTGATCATTTACGATTTAAGAGACCAAAATATAATTGGTCTCTGGTGATAGATATGACACTCATCACTGTGTCCTTTATAAGAAGGTTGGTTGGCCCTCTCTGACACTGGTACAGTATTTGTTCATTTTTAAGGCCATGGGCCCTATTCCCCGTACCTGGTTCAACTAAGTCGATCAAAAGTCCCAAGTCAAATAACCCGATGTTTGAATCCAGGCTTTCCCTGTTCCTCGAACGCTGATTCACTCTCGTTAATTCGAACCAGACTTGATACTCAGGATAATTGCACGCGGCCGCCTCACCTGAAAAGACAGCAAGTGTCAATCGCAGAAATCCTGATTTTCTAACGGCATTGATTAGCCTCGCCGACAAGTTAAATGCATAATCTATAGGCTAATTTTAAGTCCCTCATTACCCCAATCAATCAGATTATATTTCGTTAAATGTGTCTGCTGGCAGTAGGCTTAATGGAATGAATAATCGAATGACATCTTGCTAGCGAAAATAATTAGTTCAACTCTTTCAGAATAAGTAGATAAAAACAAGCCCAAAGAGTATTTAATTGATACAAATTAATAGATACTTATGAGGATATCTGTACTGTATGTGCTTAGGTATCATGTACTATATAAATACATGGTTCCCAAAGTTTTCAAGGCGCGACCCCCGAAATAACGTGTCAGAGAGACTTGGAGACTTGCAGTTTCACTATTAATCAGGTTTTAATCTGTTTCGGACATCATCCATACATGCATTGAATTGATTAACCTTTGGTTTATACCAGTGACACCAGTCATGTTAATCACCTTCTTGTTCATCAACAGATAACAGTGCATGAACAGATAAATGCATTTTCTCAAATTCATTCATCAAAACGTCAGATGAAACACAATCCGGGCGCTCTGTTAAGCAAATACATCCACAGCGGAGAATATGAAACTAATCAGAGCCAAACGCCCGATAGGTTTCATTCATTAAAAACATCCCTGCGGGATTCACATTTGCAGTGCTTCGCTATTAAAATAACCACATAGTGTGTATCGCGACTCCGAGCGCCGTATATATGACGTGCATTATTTAGGACAAAGTAAATCCATAGGCTGAATATGATTTATTATCAGCATTTTAGGTATATTATTTTACATTTCAAAAGCCCCCACTAGAAAAATGAAGCACAAAAACATAATTCAGAATGGTATCTAGACTGTGAGGATTATTTCAGGAAGGGAGCTGGCATTTCTTTTTGCGAGGGCGTGGCCAGTTTATCGAGCTAACTGAACTAAACCCTGCGCTGGAACAGGTTCAAACTTTCTGATCTGTTGCCATAGTGATTTAGACAATCGCGCTTCGAGGAACGGAAAGGTCTAGCTTAAGTCACGTTATCCTGAAAATTATCCGGCTAACTCAGTTAGCCAGGTACGAGGAGCAGGGCCCTGGTTGGTAAGCTACCTCCTTATACTACAACATTATTGGAATAGAATTTTGGAACCTATGGAACCCGTTCTAGTAAAGTCCAGTTTGCTCAGAACAGGGTGAATCTGCATTTCGCTATGATGCCCATGGAATGGACTCCAACAGTCCTTAAAGCTTAAGATGCTCCCCTCTGTTGCAGAGTTTAAACATTGATCTCCAACCTTTTTAATCAAGTTGTACGTGTTTTACTTGATATGTTATCCTTGCTTTTTGCCTTGTCTTGTTGTGTTATTGTTATGACTTTATATGCAGTATGATTTTGTATGATTTTACGCTTATTTCTGTATGTTCACTCGACGTGACTATAATGAGGGAAACCTCAGCCAAGCCTTTTGAGTTTAAATAAAGGTTTTAATTCATAATTTTATTTCCTACAGACTGGTACAATGAGCAGCGTACAGGAGTCCAGCTCAATAACCGAGTCCATATCCAGGTAATGAACAAGCCAGCCAGACAGCGTGACATCATCGCCCTGCTACCACCACCACACTGCTTCACAGTCATAATGCTCCATTCATCAGCAAGTAATGGCTGGGGATCATCTTTCCATTACACCCAGTGAAAAAATTTGCCTTACAAATTAGTTAGCAAATTAATGTCTATCTGTGGACACACATTAGAGACACTGATCTGCCCTCCCCCCCTCTCTGTCCCTAGCTCACCCCTCTGTGTCTGGCAGTGATCCAATGTTTCTTAAATTACAGTATGGGTCAGGACCCGAATAGGCTTGCAGGGCATGTTTCCGGTGGGTCCCCCTGTGACAAGAATACTACCTAGAGTGAGAAATACATTTCCCAGTCCGTCCCTGGGGATGGATAATATATGGAGTGGTAGAGGACTGTGTTTTTGATTATTGTATGTGTATAGTATGTGTACAGTGTGTGTACAGTATGCGTACATAAATGGTAAAAGGTGCATTTATATAGCACTTTTATCCAAAGCGCTTTACAATGTGTGCCTCACATTCACCCATTCAGTGGTACAGATAATAATAATAATAATAATAATAATAATAATAATAATAATAATAATAATAATAATAATAATAATAATAATAATAATAATAATAATAATAATAATAATAAAATAATAATAATAATAATAATAAACTTTATTTGTATAGCACCTTTCATACAGAAACTGCAGCTCAATGTGCTTCACAACAGAAAAAAGACAGACATAAAACATTATTATATATAGAATTAAAGCCCTATTTGTTGCCGTTCGAATGCCACCTCACTCGACAAATCCGTTCAGCGGTTCTCGAGTTACATGCCGATATGTCAGGCGTGCGACTTTGTACACGCGAGCCTCGGATGACCACCCCTGACTCCTGAGGCTCTTAAGTGTACACTGTACACACACTATACACATACTATACACACATACAAAGGCGTTCCAGTCATAAGGTGCTGCAAAGTGAAAGGAGTTTCGGCCGAAGGTGGTCTTGGAGCTTGGGATGTTTATTTTGATGAGCTTGCTTGATCTTGTGCTGTAAGTGCTATGAGAAAGGTGTAGCAGGGAGGAAATATAAGGTGGGGTCTTGCCCAGGATTGTCTTGTAAATGGAGTGGAACCAATGTTGGAGTCTGTGGGTGTGGAGGGAGGGCCAGTCCACCAGTTTGTAAAGGTCACAGTGATGTGTATTAAAGGGTGCATTGGTGACAAAGCGGATGGCAGAATGGTGAAGAGTGTCCAGTTTGTGTAGAGCCGTCTTTGAAGCCATCACCATAGACCAGGATGGGCAGGACAGTCATCCACATTCAATTGACCACAAGACCCTTCTGGGTAGGCTCTCCAGCATTGGTTTATCCCCCACCTGCTGCAACTGCATCATACCTCAATGACCGCTCCTACCAAGTGTCATGAAGAGGGACCCTGTCGGCCACCCGCCCCCTGCGGACGGGTGTCCCCCAGGGCTCGGTCCTAGGACCCCTTCTCTTCTCCCTCTACACTAAATCACTGGGTAACATTATCACGTCTCATGCCTTCTCGTATCATTGTTATGCCGATGATACTCAACTCTTCCTCTCCTTCCCTCCCTCAGATATCCACGTCTCTGAGCGGATCTCGGCCTGTCTGTCCGACATCTCCGCCCGGATGGCGACCAACCACCTCAAACTGAACCTAAGCAAAACAGAAGTGCTCCACCTGCCGGCCAAATCCTCCCCCCTTACCGACCTTTCCATCACAGTCGAGAATGCAGCTGTGACCGTGTCCCCGACCGCCAAGAACCTTGGTGTTGTCCTCGACGACCAGTTGAACCTCTCTGCTCACATCGCAGCGACAACCAGAACCTGCAAATTCCTCTTGAGCAACGTCAGAAGGATCCGCCCCTTCCTGACAAAAGAAGCCACCCAGCTCCTCGTCCAATCAACAGTCATCTCCCACCTCGACTACTGCAACGCACTGCTTGCTGGCCTCCCGGGAGTCCCGGCCACTGCCACCAAGCCTCTTCAACTCCTTCAGAACGCAGCGGCCCACCTGATCTCAAACCTACCAAAGTCGGCCCATGTCACCCCACTTCTCAGGGACCTGCACTGGCTCCCCATTGCTGCACGAATCCGCTTCAAGGCCCTCGACCTGGCATACCGTGCGGCAAAGGGAACCACTCCCACCTACCTCCGGTCAATGGTCTCTAACTACACACCCTCAAGACCCCTACGCTCTGCATCTTCTGGCCGTCTCAGACCTACTCTTATCCGAGCTCCGGGAGGGTCATCATCAAGGAGAACCTGCCCTTTCTCAGTCCTTGCCCAACAATGGTGGAATGAACTACCCACCCCAGTTAGGACAGCCGAAACCCGTCCAATCTTTCACCGTTGACTAAAGACGCACTTCTTCAACCATTATCTGAAAAAAATATATCTAACCCTAACTAACCTTACTGTCATGCACTTGTCCTAATAAACTAACCTACACTGTAGCACTCAACACTTTCATGAACATTGTTACTCAGCTGATAGAGTTGTGCCCTTCCTGATGACTTGTCGTACAGAACTTGTAAGTCGCTTTGGATAAAAGCGTCAGCTAAATGACTAAATGTAAATGTATATGTAAACTGGTTTGCCAGCTACCTTACTAACCGGATCCAACAGGTCAAGAAAGACAGAGAATATCCTGTCTGAGCCACTTTCCATCACTACAGGGGTGCCTCAGGGCTCAATCTTGGGTCCTACCCTGTTCTCCATTTATATGATTTAAAGGGGAACTATTTAGCTATTTCTTTCACTATTTGGGCAGTTTTGCACAATTCCTGTGAGTCTATGGAACACATCTGTAAGGTTTTTTTTCAATAAAATTCATTGTTTTGTATTTTTAATCAAGTACTTTGGTGCACCACTTTCTCCCCTTACAAAATCCAAGCTGTTTTTGGCTGGTCTCCGCCCATACTCGCAATGCGCTTTGAGTGACAGTCACCCACCTGCACTGGCAGATACCTTTGGGGGAGAGAGAGAGAGAGAGAGAGAGAGAGAGAGAGAGAGAGAGAGAGAGAGAGAGAGAGAGAGAGAGAGAGAGAGAGAGAGAGAGAGAGAGAGAGAGAGAGAGAGAGAGAGAGAGAGAGAGGGAGAGAGAGAGGTAGAGACAGATAGAGAGAGGGAGAGAGAGATAGAGAGGGAGAGAGACAGACAGAGAGACGAGAGCACAGAGCGCGACATGCATGTGTGCATGTGTGCTCGAGTCGCAAGTCTGTGTAAAAAAGCAGGGGGAGAGAGCTGAGGAGAGATCGCTCCGAGACTCGCACAGTATGAGCCTCTCTCTCTCTCTATCTGTCTCTCCCTCTCTCTCTCTCTCTTTTGGGGAAGTGCAAGTGTCTGACAGGGAAACTGCTTCCGCATTATTTCCACTCGCTCCGTTTTGGTCATAACTTCAATGTTACACTAACTTCCTCGAATTGTTGATTGTGGGCGGTGGCTACAATCACAGAAGGAGCTGAGGTTACGCAGATCACTATTCTTACACATCACAGATTGACGTAAATTCAGAATGGCTTGGTTTAGTGGGGGATGATCTTGTCTCAGCTGAACTGGAGGAATGCACCTGAATGAGAATATCACACCTAGTCAGTGTTGGTACAACCCCACATTGCTTAGAAAACAATGCAAACCACTGGAAAAGGCCATTTATAAGATAGGGGACCTTTAATGATGTGGCGAAGGCTGCAGGATCCACCTTTATGCTGATGACACCATCCTGTATGCTTCTGGCCCTTCTCTCCATTCCACGGCCTCCACTCAAGACAGTCTCACTTCCATCGAGCACTCCATTTACAAGACAATCCTGGGCAAGGATTGATGACATGATATTTCCTCCCTGCTCCACCTTTCTCATAGCACTTACGGCACAAGATCAATCAAGCTCATCAAACTAAACATTCCAAGCTCCAAGTGTCATAATAATAATAATAATAATAACTTTATTTCATACAGAGGTTGCAGTTCAAAGTGCTTCACAACAGTAAAAAATACAGGCATAAGCGAGCATAAAAAGATAGACAGGTAGAATCACAGTGTTTCACATTAGGATCTAGCATCCCAATAGGCTCTCCGCTTACAGTTTTCAGTAACACAAATAGTAAAAATAGTTTAAAATGATTCAGTTTAAAAATAGTCAAAAAATTATAAAATAGAACGGACATAAAAAATACAGGCATGAGCGAGCATAGCAAGGTATGGCAAATCACAGTGTTTCACATTAGGATCTAGCATCCTAATAGGCTCTCTATTCAGTAATACAAATAATCACAGTGTTTCACATTTGGATCTAGCTAATAATAAAAATAGTTTAAAATGATTCAGTTTAAAAATAGTCATCAGTAAGAAGTAAAAAGTGCAATAACCGACACATGAATTTGATAGGCAGTGTATAAGAGTAGGCAGGGTAAGAATAGTGCAGGTAAATACAAGTTGTGTCAGGATATCCCTGATGTTTCCTCTTGCCACTAGGTGGTAGCAGATATCTATCAGTGAAATGCCTGAGCAAAGAGATTTTAGGTTTTAAGCTGTCTTTTAAAGATGTCTAGCGAGTTGGCTTCCCTGATGTTTTGGGGTAGTTTGTTCCATAGTTTTGGGGCATAGTTGATAAAGGCTGCATTACCGATCCTCTTTTGACTGCTTCTGGGAGCCTCTAGTAGTCCAGCAGCTGATGATCGCAGTGTTCTTGCTGGTGTGTAATTTATTAGAGTGTTGGCGATGTAGCTAGGTCCCTGTCCATTTAGAGCTTTGTATGTAAGGAGAAGGACCTTAAAGTAAATTCTAAATGTTACAGGAAGCCAGTGTAAAGCAGCTAAGACTGGACTAATGTGCTCTCTCCTTTTGGTTCTAGTTAGCAGTCGGGCTGCAGAGTTTTGGATTAGCTGAAGCCTCTCTGTGGTTTTCTTAGGGAGACCTGTGAGAAGTGCATTACAGTAGTCTAACCGGCTAGATATGAATGCATGAATTAGCTTCTCAGCATCGTTCTGATTAATAAATGGTCGTACTTTTGCTATATTTCTGAGATGGAAGAACGATGTTTTCGTCACTTTGCTAATATGAGAATTGAAGTTCAGTTCTGAATCTATGATAACCCCAAGACTAGTGACCTCAGATTTGATCCAAGGGGTTAGTTATTCCAGGTTCTTTATTAATGTTTCTTTTTTAGTTTTGGAGCCGATAATTCGAATTTCAGTTTTGTTCTCGTTTAGTTTCAGGAAGTTCTTACTCATCCATTTATTTATTGCCAGTAAGCAGTCTGTAATGGAGCTAATCGCTGTATCATTTGGTTCAGCAGATATGTACAGTTGTGTATCATCCGCATAGCTATGGAAATCTACATTATGTTCTCTGATGATATCACCCAGCGGTAACATGTAAAGGGAGAAGAGTAAAGGACCTAAGCAACTCCCTTGTGCAACTCCATAGTTGTTGTCGTATATATCAGACATGTGATCTCCTAGTTTAACATAGAATTTCCTCCCTCTGATGTATGTTTTAAACCAGCCCAGCACATGTTCTGAGAAACCGACATGGTTTTCAAGACGATCGATTAGAATATCGTGATCGATTGTATCAAATGCTGCACTGAGATCTAACAGGATAAGGATGGAGATCTTATTCTCATCAGAGTTTAGTCTGAGGTCACTGATTATTTTGGTGAGGGCAGTTTCAGTGCTATGATATTTTCTGAATCCTGACTGAAATTCTTCTAAGATGTTGTTTTCTTCAAGAAAGGAATTTATTTGAACTGAAACTATCTTTTCAAGTACTTTACTAATGAATGGTAGGTTTCAAGTTCAAGTTCAAGTTTCTTTAATAGTTGTCATACAGAAGTACAGAATACTTTTATACAAAATGCTTCTTACTGTTGCGCTCCAGAGACTGTGCAAGACAAGATAAGTATGAAATAAAATAACATAGTAAAATTAGAAGTAAAAAAAATGAGGTCACAGTGTTCAGTTTAGACATATGTACAATGTTCGATGCAGAATAGACGTAGTTACCATACAATATACAATACTGTGCAGTGTACTAATATACAATACTATATAGTGCAAGGCAGAAATGGAGAAATGGGACGAGGTGCAATTTAGGTACAATTCACAGTAGGTGTACGAGTTGTAGTGCAAATCCTTTATCAATAAATATAAAGTGTAAGTGTGTTTGTGTGATCTAAAGTGTGGAGAGTGGGTGCTGCAGTGTGTTGTTTGTTTTTGAGTGAGTGTGTGCGTGTGGGTGTGTGTGCTGTGTGCATTTGATGGTTGTTGCATAGTGATTATTGTTCGTTTAGCAGCCTGATGGCCTGGGGATAGAAGCTTCTTCTGAGTCTTTCTGTGCTCGCCTTAAGACTCCGGTATCGCTTGCCTGACCGCAGCAGTTCAAAGAGGCAGTTGTTCGGGTGGCTCGAGTCCTTAATAATTCTCTTAGCCTTCCCCTTGCACCGCTTGTTGTAAATGTTCTGGAGGGTGGGAAGCCCCCCTCCAATTGTGCGTTCGGCTGAACGTGTCACTCTTTGTAGTCTGCTACGGTCTTGTGCAGTGCTATTCCCAAACCAGGAGGTGATGTTGCCGGTCAGGATGCTCTCTATTGTACATGAGTAGAAGTTCCTAAGGATCTTCTGACTGACTTGGAACTTCCTTAGGCGCCTGAGGAAGTAGAGGCGTTGTCGTGCCTTCTTCACAACACTGTCAATGTGTGTGGTCCATGTCAAGTCCTCGGATATGTGGGCTCCGAGGTACTTGAAACTGTTCACTCTCTCAACCGGTGCCCCGTCGATGCTGAGGGGGCTGTAGTCCTTGACCCCCGACCTCCTGAAGTCCACAATCATCTCTTTTGTTTTGCTGACGTTCAGGGAGAGGCAGTTCTCCTGACACCACTGTGACAGGTTCTCTACCTCTTCCAGGTAGGCCCTTTCGTCGTTGGCAGAGATCAGGCCCACCACTACTGTGTCATCAGCAAATTTGAGGTTGGATATTGGACGATAATTTGCCATTTCATTACTATCCAAGTTAGGTTTTTTTTAGTAATGGCTTTACAACTGCTGTTTTAAAGGCATCCGGGAAAATACCAGTCCTAAGGGAAGTGTTTATGATATCTAGCACAGGGCTTGAAACACTATTAAGTACCCGTTTGAAGAAAGCTGTAGGTATAGGGTCAATGTCTGAGGTGGAGGAGTTACATTCTGAGACAGTTTTGCAGAGTACATCTAATGTGATACATGTGAAACTTCTCATGGTTACATTGCGCGGTTTGCCGCAATCAGCTTTATTTCCATCATGAGTAATGCTGGCCCTGATCAAGGTTATTTTGTTGTTAAAGAATAGTGCAAGTTCTTCACACTTAACCGTTGATGACTGAGGAGGTGTAGGGGCAGTGTTGAGTAGTACATTAATAGTGGAAAAGAGGATTCTGGAGTTTCCAGCATTTTCTGTAATGATTTTAGAGAAGTAATCTTTCCTTGCTAAGCGGATGGTTTTATTATAAGCAGTTAAAGCATCTTTGTATATATCACAGCATATGGTGGTTTTTGTTTTTCTCCATTTTCGCTCCGCTGCACGACATTTCCTTTTTTCTTTGTTGACCGTATTATAGTTTAACCAGGGCGAGTCTCTAGTTTTCTTCTTTTTCGTTTTTAATGGGGCGACAGAATTTAATATAGATGACATTGCATCATTGAGATTTTCTACCATTTCATTTAGAGAGCTGTCATGATTGTGTGGTTCATGTAGTCTGATAAGATCAATGAACTTTGATTCAGCTTTGTCGTTTAGGAGCCTCTTTTTAACTATGATTTCTTTTTTTGTTTTAGTAAGGGTTATTTGAGTATCAAAAGATATACAGTGATGGTCGGAGAGAGGTAATTCAGTTATTGAGATATTTGTTATGCTTAGCCCAGTTGTTGTTATAACTAAGTCTAGTGTATTCCCAAGCCTGTGAGTTGCATTTGTTATATGCTGTATTAGGTCAAAGCTATCCAGTAGATTTTTTAGTTCTATAGTTTTGGTGTCTGTTTTCTTATTAAAATGGATGTTCAAGTCTCCATTTAGGATCACCTTATCATATCCGGTAACACATAGTGAGATCAGTTCAGAGAGCTCCTGTATAAATATTGGTGAGTGTCTAGGCGGGTGGTATATTGTGACAATAATAGTTGATTCTGTTTTTAGTTCAATGGCAAGATATTCCATTGACATAAACTCGCCTAGTTCTGTGATTCTAAACAAGAGTTTTGAGGAGAAGATTGCTGCAACTCCTCCGCCCCTTTTATTTTTTCTGGGTATTTGAAAAAAGTTATAGTCTGGTGGACAAGCTTCTATCATTATTGATGTAGCTGTGTCATTATTTAGCCATGTCTCTACTAGGCAGATGCAATCTAAGTTATTTTCTTTAATCAGATAATTTACTAAGAATGTTTTATTATTCAGTGATCTGACATTTAGGAAAGCTAATTTTATTAGTTGGACTTCTTTAGAGGAGGTCTGCTTTGGCTTGACCGTGATGGCCCTGAGGTTAATAGCAGGTAAACGCATTGATGGCGTATATTTTTCACCATGCCATTGGCTGGTTATGATTACCGGTATGTTTTGAGAGATGGCATGGCAATTGTGCTATACTGCACCGTACTGACTGTACTGTGCTTTCGGGGACATTTGATCAGACGAGATAATCACGGCGAGAGCGTACTTCACTCCCCCTCCTTCTCCCCTCACATTCACCACGCACTCCTCTTCATCCTCCCTTCCATCCACCACGCACTCCTCTTCATCCTCCCTTCCTCCAACCACGCACTCCTCTTCATCCTCCCTTCCTTCCACCATGGAAGCCTCACGCCCTTATATGGTCAGCATCCCTTCACCTCCCGTCATTCAACCCAGCTGCACTTCATCCCCTGATTCACACGCTGTCAGGCACCTCACTCCTCACAGCTGTATCCCATCCCCTTATGATGAGGACCCTACTTCAACCGGACGACGCTGACCAGAAGTCGTCGTGGTGTTAGTATCATTACCTAGGACCTTCGTGCCAGCGTGTTCCTGTCTGGACCCCCCTGGAGCTTACCGAGGAGTTCCAGCTCCCTCTCTCAAACACGAAACCGTGTCTCCCGTCTGCAGTGGCACTGGAGTGCGCCTGCCCCTGTTATCCCCCTATTCATACCTGTTGTACATTTCTGGATGTAATTCTTGCCTGCTTGGGAATACCATTAAAACCCCTTGAAACGCTCTGTTATCCTCTCCTGTGTTCAGCGATTGGGCTCTGCTTAAAACCCACTCTCACACCAAGACCATCTTCGGCCGAAACTCCTTTCACTTTGCAGCAGCTTATGACTAGAACGCCTTTCAAGTCAAGACACCCTTAAACTTACAGCTCTTACTTCACTGACTGCCTTCAAGAATATACTCAACACGCTCTTAGTAGATCCCTCCTGCTCTTGCTGACCCCAGTTTCACACTTGCATACTAGTGTACACCCTCTCACACACAACATACAAGCACTCATTCATCTTCATACATGCACCTAGACACACGCATCTGTTTGCATACATGTGCGCGCACGCACACACACACACACACACACACACACACACAAGTATTCTGTACTTCTGTATGACAACTATTAAAGGGGAACATTCTTATAAATGGCCTTTTTGAGTGTTTAGCATTGTTTCCTAGCTATGTGAACTTATATTAATATGATCTATGTCTCAAAATTCTCATATTGGCGCATTCTTCCAATTCTCCTCTCACAATATTCACCCTCACTGAACTGAGTCATTTGAAAATGTGCGCGATATGTGATGTCAGAAAGACACCGCTGCATGTTAATGTTGAGATACAAGAACAGCTGCACACAGGCCCCTGCACCCCAGTCCACATTAGCTCAAAACGGCTCGAGATCTTGAGGTAGAAAAATGCTGTTTTTGAGGACTTGATTAGAAATACAAAACAATGAATAAAAAAAAATATATATATTACAGAGGTGTTCCATAGACTCACAGGAATTGTGTAAAAGTGCCCAAATAGTGAAAGAAATAGTAAAATAGTTCCCTTTTAAATAAACATTTGTTCATTTGTTTGTGTATGATTCTGTGTTTTTATTTTATTATTAATATATACTTTTTTTTTGTATTCCTGTTGGGGCCTCTTGGAGAGAGAGAGAGAGAGAGAGAGAGAGAGAGAGAGAGAGAGAGAGAGAGAGAGAGAGAGAGAGAGAGAGAGAGAGAGAGAGAGAGAGAGAGAGAGAGAGAGAGAGAGAGAGAGAGAGAGAGAGAGACACTCACACACTGAGAGACAGAGTGACATAGGCTTAATGTGCCACTAGGTGGTCCTAGAGCTCTGGTTAATCATCCCATAGTAGAGATGAGCAGACTGACTGATCAATTGTATTTTCTGGAAGAGAGATCATCAGCATTATAAATAAATAAAGATAAAACGAACCTATGGTTAGCCTACTTTAAGGCCATTGAATGGTGTCGTGATTAAGACGCAGTGCGCTGTCATGATTACATGCTGTTATTTCCTGTCTCACCTGTTTGAGCAGGTTGTGACAGTCATCATCCATCATCGTCCTTGAACTATTTACAGTTCGTCATCCCGCAGCACGGAGAGCCAGCAATACCAATGATAATGCATGTCTCTATAAAGAGCACCGCCGACGCACCCGTGACAGGACACACCCAGCCAGCAGCCAACATGGACATTCATGGTTCAAAAAGAAACTCGGTGCGGTGACAGTTCAGTTTCAGCTGTTTATTATGGGGGTGAATTCGCGGGCAGTCTAGTTGTGTCCGATCAGTAGGGGAAATGGGTGTAGCTTAATAATAAAGTCAAGACCCTTATCCACTCAGCACACACGTACTATATATAATATGTGTGAAGTCTGCAGAACCTCGATTAATAAAACCAGGTGAAAGTTAGCCGAACTAACTATAGACGTCCCTTCAAGTTTCAAGTTTTGTTTTATTTGGCATAAATAAAGTACCGCTACATTACAGTGAAATCCTTGGTTCTGTATATGAGCCCCTGAGAATGTGTTTCATACAGTAAAAAAAAGGTCAAATGAATAAGGTCCAAACACTATATATATACAATATACAAACTAAAGTACAACATAAGTACAACAAAGTGAAATACAAAATCAAACTTAAAAAAAAAAAAGCTAAATGGACAAATGAGGTATGGATTGATTGATTGGAAACGTTATTAACAGATTGCAGAATGGGTACAGTACAGTACAACAACTTCTAAGAGGACGAAGAGTGAATGAATGAATGATTGAAAACTTTATTTAACAGATTGCAGAATGGGTACAAATACAGTACGGCTCAATACACACAATTGTTAAGGGGATGCAGACCAGAGAAAGACTTTCGTCTTGTTTACATCAGGGTCCCCCATTTTCAATTCATAGTGACATTTATGAGGATGTAGTGCAACCATCTTTTTGAACCGTGAAATATCCAGATGATACTAAAAACTCCATGTCCATGCCGTTGGGAGGGCTGTGTAGCAGCAGGGTGGGGCTTTAGACGCGCAGTGACTGAAGCAACAAGTTCCCAGACACTCAGACAGCAGCAGACTCCTCACCGTGTTGCGCCTCCCGGCAGGTGGTCAGTGCGCATCCAGGACTTAATGTGAATGAATGGGAATAATTATTATATCTTCTGTTCTCAGGACCGTCAAGAGCTCTACTTCGAACTGGACAAGACCATCTTTGGTTATTTCATTTTTTTTGTTTTCATCAAAGACTCACCGAGTGTCATTTGGCGTTTTTAGTTGCGCGTTCAGCGCGCGTCTTGTTCCACGGAGTTGCGTCGACTAATAGCGGTCGACCAACATTATACTTTATTTGTTTAGAGCGCTTGTTTTCCACTTGAGAACCATGGCATTTTCTAAATTTGGCAAAAGTTGGTTCCGCCTGCCAACTCTCGACCTGAAAAAGAAAGTGAAGCAGTATGAACACGTCCATCGGGATATCAATCCGAACGACCTGTGGGAAATCGTCGGGGAGTTGGGCGATGGAGCGTTTGGAAAAGTGTACAAGGTACGTTTGTCTTTTATATTTCTAACGGGTGGAAATACAGATCGGTGACTATGACAACTGATATTGAAGTTAGACGTTTTGTTTTTCTCGGAGCATTCCACCCCCAAACCGTCCGGGTAATTGCACCTGCAGCATGGTTTCTGTAAAGTGAGTATTTGAGGGGAACCTTAACGTTCTCATCCATAAAGCCCCCCCTATAGGCTAGAATGGGCTAACTATTCTGCTTGCCAACCAGACTGTCTAATGTGATGCCTCACGAAACTGCAATTTAAACCCTATTTATTTATCTTTAGAAACGGTTAAAATCGAATTTGCGTCCATCTAATCCGGTGAGACCTTCTCAGGTCAGCTGTGGTTTCAGTAGAGATTGATTGATTGATTGATTGAAAACTTTATTAACAGATTACAGAATGGGTACAGTACAGCTCAATACACACAATTGTTAAGGGGATGCAGACCAGAGAGAGACTTTCGTCTTGTTTACATCAGGGTCCCCCATTTTCAATTAATCATAACATATGACATACACGACATAGATAGATACAGTACTGCTACATCTTATGACATACCAGAGTTTATGACTTATCTGTCCATGCCGCAGGTCTAGAGTCCAATTCTATTATATGAGCAATTAAAACTACAGTAAGTGCCACAAGTGTTCTCGGGGGGGGGGGGGGGGTTACCACCATATATCTATAGTTACCACACCCCACACATCCTCGGATGGAGATTCACCAACATACCCACAGTTTCAGTAACCAGGTGTGCCTTTTGAGCAACATTCCAATGGCATCACTCAGAATACCTTTACCTTGACTCTCAAATTATAGGAGCCTGACGCAACAGCCGGTTGACTAAATGGCGAGAGAAAACTGAATGTTGCAGTTCTTAATAAAACAAATAAACAAGGTTTACATTTGTTCCCCAGAGAAGGCACCATATAGGTCTAGAGACTCTTTAATTTACTGGGGTGCTCTGTTGTAGAGCTGAAAGTAGTATCCGAATCAAAAGAAATGCGTGAGGCTTAAGGGGCATAAGGCATTACACTGGAAAAACCATGCAGATTCATTAATTGTAGGCACAATCTGATTGATTGAACATTGTATTAACATATTGCAGACCGTACAATACAGTACAGCTCAATACACACAATTGTTAAGGGGATGCAGACCAGAGAAAGACTTTCGTCTTGTTTACATCAGGGTCCCCCATTTTCAATTCATCATAACATGACATACAGATAGACAGTACTGTTGCATCTAGACATTTATGACATACAGTACTGTTTGAGTAAAACATTTTCTAAAAAGAGAGTATATACATTTGAGGGGGAATAAACTGTACATTGGAGGAGGCGTTGGGTAGGTGGGGTGGGAAACTGTACATTGGAGGTAAACAGGTTTTGCACACATCCGTTTAGTTACAAGAGTTAAAGTTATTAAGAGTTAAAGAGTTTTGAGTGTGTCCTCCAGTGATGTCACCCGGAGGTACTGAATCCAACAAAGGGCAACAACCCCTATTATATTATTATTTTTACATTATTATTATATTGCGGTTTCTCTTCTACAGCAAACTTTCATCTGACAGCATTGCAACCCATGTTACAGCAGCACTTTGTAGGCTATTGATCATTTCCATAATATCAGCAGAAACCGGAGTATGGAAAACAATATGAATTCATACACAGTATATATCAAAGACTCAAAACAATTTGGTAATCGGGACTTGGACACGAGCCTTAACGCTTTCATACGTTCAAAGCTTCATTATTCGGCGTGCAAAGTTTCAATGTGTCGGGTAGATGAGAGCTATGAGTAAGAACAGGTCTCATGATGACTAAATGTCCACTGAGAGGAACTGATTTTCAAAATGACTGTTGAATTATTATTTCTACAAGTTATTAGTGTAAAAAAACAACAACATTTGAACATTGATTTTGTCATAGACTGTGTTGATGCCAGTGGCTGAATCTCCCAGCATTCGGTTCAGCCCTGAATGTTTTCTACTGTCTTCCAATATGAAACACACACACACACACACACACACACACACACACACACACACACACACACACACACACACACACACACACACACACACACACACACACACACAACACGCCTAACCTTGGATGTGAAAATCACTGTTTCAATACAGTAGCAAGTAGAACCCACATTCCATTAGTGTTGATGGCTTCTTCCCGTCTCCCCAGCAGCAGTTATGGGTCAGAGCGGAGCGAAGTTCAGTTATACTTTATTATCCCTTCGGGGGAAACGTGTCCTTCTGCGTTTCACCCGTTCTAACTACTACATGGGAGCAGCAGCGGGCAGCCGCAGTGCCAGGGACCAACTCCAACGTGCCAGGAGTTAATGCTAGTTCAATCTGGATCTCCTAGGTAGCTCTCCTCCTGCTCCCCCTGTGGAGTAGGGCACAGAGGAAGCCTCGCTGCCTGCTGCTTGCTTTGCCCGGTGGAGCACAGTGAGAGTCTTTGACGGTGGAGTGGAAAACACCAGGGGCCTCCCTGGACCAAGTGATGCCTGACTGTAGCCTTGCATTCAATAGAACAGGCACTCTTTTTCTTTTTTCTTTTAAGAAGGCCATTTTATTTTCGGTGTTTTTTGTTTTTTGTTTTTATTGGATAGCATGCGTACGCCAGTGAGATGCACTGGGACGGGGGGAGAGATTTGTGACCGCATCGGAGCACAGGGCTGAGATTCAAGCCCAGGACATGTGTTCCTAGTTGTACCATCATGGACATAGGATTTGAACCCCACCACATGTGTATAATATGAAACACGGCTGGAAACGAGGCTAGGTTACAGATTGAACACATTGCCCAGTACCTTGTGCACTTTACACGCATGTGGGGGGGCGACATCATGTGGAATGTCTACGGACTGCATCGCGGGGAGGCCAGGGGTAACGAGGGTAAAGGAGCCACTCCCACGATACACTGATGTAAACACAAAGGCTTCATTTTACTTCCGAGCGGTGATGGTGGCTCAGAGCGGTCGTTTTGGTAATCGGAACGTTCCTGGTTTGATTCCGGCTCCTCCCAGCAGCGTGTTGAAGTGCCCTTCTTGAGCATGACCCATAACCCCCAACTTCTCCCGATGATGAGCAGGTTGGCACCTTGCATGGTTGCCTCTTGTCATCGGTGTGTGTGAGCGAATGGGTGAATGTAAAGTGCTTTGGATAGGCAGTATGGTTGGCCTTAGCCAACTGTGACAACGCTATTGACAATTTGGATGGACGCTTGCAGCTTAGGTCTTTCCCATGCGCCTTCCTTACACCAGCTGCACTCGAAAGAAGTTCTACAATCCCCTTGTTATAAAAAAAAATGCCAAACGTTTAAATTTGTTGTACATTGCCCTGCTTTTTTATTTTTATTTTTTTAACACATCTCCATTGTCAGCTAACTGCTAGCATCTGCAACTGTGTTGTTCTCGTTCCTGCCGGTTCACCACTTCACAATAAAAGTTCTCGGAAATGTCTTCACAGTCCTAGCTACGATAGACCTACCAGAGCCTTTATTATGACGAGATGACCTGGCAGGAACGAGTGACTCATAATTTTCACCTAAAACGTTTTGTTTATAAACCTAATCCTTACCTCACCCTCTGCGGAGACCTCATGTCCCACCCTAAACATGCTTCAGGAGTTAGGAGACACTAGGGCTGGGCGATATGGCCAAAAACGTTATCGCGATAAAATTATAAAATTATTTTCATATAACTCGATATCGATAATTATCGTCGATATAATGTCTGTCAAGTTTAATTAACTTCTTATGCCCGGCGGCGAATGTCCGGCGGCGAATGTCCCGAGAGTCGAGTTGATGTCGTCATCAGTCCGCGCACGTTAGCAGTTAGCCGACAAGCGGAGTATCTCATGACAATGTACTAAATATGACCCTAAAACACTCTCTTCCGCCCAATACATTGCAACGATGTCCACTGTATACCCCACACTACTATAAACGTGGCCTCAGAATTCACGCCACACACATACTCGGCACGTAAATATATAAAATAGCGCCGTGCAAGCTAGTTATCATAGCCAGCCTGTTGTTTCTAAGCGGAGTATTCCATGACAATGTACTAAATATGCCAGCCTTGTTGTTGAGTCCTACCTCCGGGTCTCCTTCCGGGTCTTCTTCCGCTGTCGGCCATCTCCTTCACTGATTGGTTGTTAGTGCGTGTGCTCATATCCAAGCTTGGAAAATCGATATATCGAAACTTTGCGACCACGTTTCATGTTTATTTCGAGGAAATAATTTATCGCGATAGTTATCGTTATCGTTTTATCGCCCAGCCCTAGGAGACGCACTGTTCCTCTTGTAGTCACAACATGCACCACTGTGAACTGTCATTCACCGTCTCCACATTGTGCTTGGAGGTAGTTTGTGCGGGTGCCACCTCTGGGAGAGTGGGAGGGCAGCCTGTATTGTTCTGCCAGAAAGCCATCGAACAAACACTTCCATGTCCATTAGCTGTATATTGGCCGTTGGGCCAGCGTGTCGTAACAACGGCACCGAAAAGGGGTCAATGTGAATGTTTTTCTAACATCAATCTTCAATGTTATTTCAACACCAGTTGGCATGGGTGCTTCAATGCTGGGCAATGCCTGTGCACTCCATGGAATGTGGTCGAGGTTCATCTGACGTTGTTAGATTGCCGATGTCTCCACCCCCATATAGTTTAGCCTATAGCTATTGCAACACTCTTTGTTCTCCGTACAGAGAAATGTGCCTAACTTGCTTGCATCACCAGTTCGGCTGTGCCGACGATCGCCTAGCTTGGAGGAGACCGGTCCAAACAACTTGGTATGAATATTGGCCACTGTTGATTGGAAGGCTGATCAAACGGAGCATACATTTACAGTACAGTGTAATGAATACAGTGACTTATGTGCGATCGGGTATCGATTTGATCAGTGCTGCTGACTCAACATACCTCCGGTAACACACAAAAAACCACATAATTCTTTCCTAGATTCCAATATCTAGCGGCGGCCACTTTACTGACTTGTAACAGCGTTCATGGCAGCGGTGAGGCCTGCTAGAAATATTTTTCTCTCCCCACCACCACCCTCCCACCCATCTGAAAGATCCAGCCTCCGCTGTGACTGTCCCTAAGTGTGGATGAGGACTCATCCACACACCTGCAGTTGTCAGGGCTGTTCTAGACAAAGGGGAGGGTGAAAACAAGCAAGCAGTGGATGGATGGAGAGAGAGGGAGACAGGAAGTGGTGGGCAGGCAGGCAGAGGCATCAGGGGACAATGTACTGTGTAGACCATGGCTCTCACAGCTCACACTAATCAGCTTGTCTGTGGGAAGGGGGAGGCCTCCAGTGGCGAATCTCGGATCACTGGTTCCAATGTTAAAGGGATAGTTCAGATTTCATTTTCTTTTTTACATAAAGTGGTACGAAATCAATGCATAGCCATTAGCCGACTTACCGATTCCCATGGTTGGAAGTTCCAGCTGTGTTTTCAGAGCGAGCCAGGCGGCTTCAGACCGGTAGGGGGACCAGTAAGGAATGGGTTTTCAGCCACGCCACAGCAGAATACAACAGTCCTTGTGTATTTCCCATGCTTGATTCTTCTCTCCATTGAGTAATGGTAATACACTTGCGAGAGAAGAATTGAGCATCGATGACACAAGTAGTCATACCACATGATGTCAATTACATCTGTACCATCCCTTTTTATGGTGTTTAACCCCACCCCCTTTCAGCACCACCACACACACACACTGGAATATTTCTCCATCACTTTGTCATGCAATGCCCCTACCTCCTTGCCTATACAAATGAATGAGTAGAAAAGGTTGCAAGGGAGTGCAGTATCAATATCAAGATTCCTACACTATTGATATTAACCCTTCAGGCACATGATATAAGACTGAGGACTCCAAAATAATCTCCTAAATCTCAATACTATTCTTTTTAACCAAAACAAAAAACTCTGCCTAAGAAAGAAGCCTTCTTTTTTTTCTCCGCCTCAGTCTTCAGATTCAAAACAAAGCCTCCCCAGGCTCCAGTGTCAAAAGAGCTTGAGAGTTCAGGGAGGCTTCTGTCAAGCTGACACTCTAAACCAAAGGTCAATAAGACCAGCAGAGTGGAGAGCACTTCGCTCCAGTGTGTGTGTGTGTGTGGGCGTGTGTGTGTGTGTGCGCGCGCATTGCTGGAATTTGCTGAAGACAGCTAT
Organism: Notolepis coatsorum; assembly: GCF_963971535.1. Classification (NCBI taxonomy): domain Eukaryota; kingdom Metazoa; phylum Chordata; class Actinopteri; order Aulopiformes; family Paralepididae; genus Notolepis; species Notolepis coatsorum. The sequence continues at coordinate 125,591,271 of NC_140172.1, read as the reverse complement.
GAAAGGAGTTGCACTTATGGACTCCATGAATCAGCAGATCATCAGCAGTATGGTTATGTAATTAACAGACGGGCACCTCTAGTGTGAGTGACTTACTTAAGATTCTTGCTTTTGATTTGAATATGATTGTTTTATGGACACATCTCAGTGCGTCAGTCGCAGGGTTTTCTACCTCTGGTTGGATGGAGAATAAACCATCTCTATATGCGCCGTTTACAGTGATGTTAGTTGTGTTGCTGTTTTTGGATTCTGTGCCCATGATTTTACAGAATGAAGAAACCAAATTGTGGTGGTATTGTGGCTTTGGGGGGTGTTTGCGCTACACGCACACAGGCGGTTGTTGACATTCTCAGGTTGTATGCGTCACAGGATCGTGGTATCACTGTCCACTAACTCAGTGTCACAGCTGGACAGGACACTTGAATCACTAACAGTGTGTCAGAGTTACAGCTGGAGGAGGCGGCAGGGCTCTACGCTAACCTTTTTCCCAAGGAGCACATGTGCTCTTAAATGAAAAGATTTAGGAGCACAGTGAAGAATAGTTTATTAACAAACTATTTATTACATGCATATTATACTGTGCATACTAAGGGTCAAACATCTGTGCAATAGCACATACCACCAAAAGCACACATTGGCCCATGCCTACTAGACGCAAAGGATATCGGTGTCAAGCTGCTTTTGTATGTTGTAGTGTTGTCACGATGGCAACATTTTGACTTCGATACAGATGGGAAAGGTAATGGAATATATTATTAGATGACAGAACATGGAAAATTCTTTATACAATTCTTTAATTCATTATTATTTAAACGCAAATAATAACAATTGTTCTGTTACAGCTGCTGAGCGATATACTATAGCTACTGTCCATCAATATCTTCATTTGAATGAAATAGGTTCAAGAGAGAGAGACTCTCAGCCCCCCTTCCCTCACTATGGCTCTGAGCAGGGAGCGAAATTAACTTTTTGACTCACCGGCCAGTGGCGGGTAGATGGGAAGAGTCTACCCGCCACGCATATTTCTTACCTGCCAATATATATTTTATATATACAATTTTTTTTTAAATAAAATATATATTATATAATCATACTTGTAGTTGTATTATCTGCGAGACATCGCCACCACGCAATAAGTCAAAATGCTTGCTATCTGCAAACAGCTCCACTGTCTGTTTTGGCTGTGTTGCTCTTCTAGAAAAATAATCCTTTCAGGGTTGCCTATTGAAATACTGTACACTTTCCTACTGTACACTTTCCTGATTAATTGAAATGGGGGACCCTGATGTAAACAAGACGAAAGTCTTTCTCTGGTCTGCATCCCCTTAACAATTGTGTGTATTGAGCTGTACTGTATTGTACCCATTCTGCAATCTGTTAATAAAGTTTTCAATCAATCAATCAATCACACCTCCAGTACAGAAACATTGTTTGAGTTTGCGTGTCAGGTAGACCATTGATTGACAGTCGAGTCTGCCAATTACATCACATCGCTTGCACTCCGGTGCTGCAGCTGGACCCATTGCCCACCTCTGCTGTTGATAACGCTAGCCAAGTTATTATACACAGATACACAGTGGGCCAGTTACTTTGGTGTAGGGGTGTAACAATGCATCGATCCTAAGGGGGAAATTCAACTGCATCGATTTGAAAATGTTAGAAATTAAATAGATTATCGCAATTTTAATGTGTACACGTTATGTTATTGTCATGTCCGTTACAGCCAACACACCGACATACGCTACTGCATCAACGTTATGATTAACAAAGCAAGGCATTCGTTTTGTTGCATTAACGTTATATTACTATTGCTATCGATAAATCTAGGTGTTCTAAAATCTATTGCTATTGGTAAGAGAGACTATAATAAGTTGGTGTCTCGGAAAACGAGAGCCCTGATCGCGGAGTTTCAGGAAGTAAACAAGAAAAATTAGAGCTTCCGATTGGTCATTTGCTTTATTTCCCATGAAACCAGTCACTTCACTCTACTGTGATTGGACCGTTGGCTTGAGTGCAATGTGGGACTTGTAGTTTTTTAACGATCTCGCAGCGGAGGAAAAAAAAGACGAGAGGCTATAATCTGTATTCGCACAGCGTGCGCGTAATTGATTTTTACCGTTCGCATACAAATATTTTTAGGGGCCTGCTTATGAACTACACGTCTACACGCCACACGGCGGGCAGCCCTCTAAGTGTCATGCGCCAAAGGTAAAAACAGACCGCCCCTGGCGGGCGGCGGGCTTTAGTTTCGGTCCCTGGCTCTGAGCCTTCCCAGGGATAGCTTACAGTAGTTAGCGTTAGCAGGTTCGCTTAGTTGGAGTTAGCAGCTAACATTAGTTAAGGTTTTTGCGGAATGGCGAGGATGCAAAGCATGTTAGACCATTGGACCCGTTGCTCGTGGAGTTTGTTGCACATAGAAACAGCGTGATGTTTGTGTGAAATAACAAGACGGGAGACTAGAGCGTGTGTCAACTGTGCGTCTGTATTGCAAACAATAACATGGGCATCATATAGCTTACATCCTGGTCCCTGCTGGGACGTACCAACTGAACACACCACTGTGGGGGGGTTATACAACATTCCCCATTCCCTTGTAACATGTGACTCGCGAGATGAGTTGTTACTACTGTAGGGATGGGTACCGAATTCGGTACTTTTGAGGTACCGAACCGAAACAAGTCGGTACTACCGAGTATCGAAGCAAGTGATAAACCAAAAAGAAAATAAAAAAAACTTTTTTTTTTTTAACTTTTTTTTTTCATGTCAACGTTCACACACACAATATGCTTACCTAGGATTTGACTTGATTCAACAACAAAGCAGTCGGAGCAATGACGAGCCGAAAACTGTCGAAATTGTAGTTATTTGAAGTTTGGATTTTTTTTTTACGACTGAGGTAGGCAAATAAAATTTCTTGAGACTAAAGTACCGAAAAAAGGTACCGTTGGGTACCGGTATCGATTCACAGGTACCGGTACCGGTATCGGTTCAAATGTGAAAGGTACCCATCCCTAGTTGTTACAGAGCTGGTCCGCGCTGCTCTGTCTATTATGAAATGACAATTGCGCGTTGACATGCCCACTACGCAAAACTATTACTCGCACACTGTGCTCCTAAATAATTCTTCCGTTTTGCACACATTTTTAGGGGCAAATGCGAGTGAAATGCTCGCACTGTAGAGCCCTGGGCGGGACACTTGAATGAATCACTAACTCAGTGTTACAGCTGGACACAGACAGTCATACCTCGGCAGCCTGGGACCCCGATTTGAGAAATTCAATCTAGCCTCTGTGGACCGGTTTTGGAACTGAAACGTCCATAAACGCTGTGTGTGACACAGTTGGAGAAGTCTGTTTTTAAAACTCACTCCTCTGGTAAAGATACTGCCCTTTGACCAAATAATGACTTGGCTTTTATTTTGGCGCCACAGATAGCGCTGCTGCCTTTTTCATGCTGACATGCGAAGGACCTGCGACTCGTGAGACTGGGCGAGAGCTCTTACCCACGAGGGGAAGTGAGATCTCTCTCTTACCCCGAGAGGAAGCTAGATCTCTCTCTTACCCCGAGAGGAAGCGAGAGCTCTCTCTTACCCCGAGAGGAAGCTATAGCTCTCTCTTACCCCGAGAGGAAGCTAGATCTCTCTCTTACCCTGAGAGGAAGCTAGAGCTCTCTCTTACCCTGAGAGGAAGCGAGAGCTCTCTCTTACCCCGAGAGGAAGCTATAGCTCTCTCTTACCCCGAGAGGAAGCTAGATCTCTCTCTTACCCCGAGAGGAAGCGAGAGCTCTCTCTTACCCCGAGAGGAAGCGAGAGCTCTCTCTTACCCCGAGAGGAAGCTAGATCTCTCTCTTACCCCGAGAGGAAGCGAGAGCTCTCTCTTACCCCGAGAGGAAGCGAGAGCTCTCTCTTACCCCGAGAGGAAGCTATAGCTCTCTCTTACCCCGAGAGGAAGCTATAGCTCTCTCTTACCCCGAGAGGAAGCTATAGCTCTCTTACCCCGAGAGGAAGCGAGAGCTCTCTCTTACCCCGAGAGGAAGCGAGAGCTCTCTCTTACCCCGAGAGGAAGCTCTCTCTTACCCCGAGAGGAAGCGAGAGCTCTCTCTTACGCCGAGAGGAAGCGAGAGCTCTCTCTTACCCCGAGAGGAAGCGAGAGCTCTCTCTTACACCGAGAGGAAGCGAGAGCTCTCTCTTACCCTGAGAGGAAGCTAGATCTCTCTCTTACCCCGAGAGGAAGCGAGAGCTCTCTCTTACCCCGAGAGGAAGCGAGAGCTCTCTCTTACCCCGAGAGGAAGCTATAGCTCTCTTACCCCGATAGGAAGCGAGAGCTCTCTTACCCCGAGAGGAAGCTAGTTAGTTACATGTGCAAATTGCTTTCACACATGCCATTTAAAAATAGTGACATAAGTGAGCGTGTAGACGGTGGTGTTTCTGGCCCTATACGCTCCTTATGGGGCCAAAAAGCACCTGTATACACTGTACTGTGGTGCAGATGAACAGACTGAACCCATTGGCCTCACGGGCAACGGTATTTAATGCCGGGTGGGGAACCATCCAGTCAGGTGTTGATGTCTGACCCAGAGGCCCTCGTAGTCCATTACACACACACATGAGAGACACATGCACAGACACACACACACACGGCATTCTAGTGTGTCTCTTCCTTTGTGGGCCTCAGGCTCTGTCTCCACCACATAAATCACTCGCACACGTCCAGCCGAGCTAAGAGAGGGTCTGACTTCCTGTCCGCTCTCGAGTGTCACAGGATGTTTTTCTGTCTCTGTGCATGTGTGTGTACATATGCTCGGTAGTCGTTCTGTGAGTGAGTGTGTGTGTTTGTGTGTACAAGTATGCTCACTAGTCCCTCTGTGTGTGTGTGTGTGTGTGTGGGCTTGCACTTGCGACTGAAGTGTTGACGGGCCTCTCTTGACTAATTAATGACCCACGTGCCACTGAGCACGCTGCCCTGCTGTCACCAGTGCAAGTGGTCTCCATAGACACCTCCACACAGACGTAGGCTGCACTGGCGGCTCCCTATCGTTCCCAGGGGGGAAATATGTGCTGCCGCCGCTGCTGCCATCTACTTGTAACCTACTCCCTATTGTCCGCGACGTTGTGCTGACTTGTATTGTACCTAGCAGCAAGATAAATGCTCATGTGAAGCCAGTCACATGGATGCAAAGAATCTCTCTGTTCAGTTAATGTCAAAGTAGGTTTAAACATTAGGCTGCCGTTTTATTTCAATGCAGACTCCGTTGAGAAAGTGCTTTTCACTTTTTTTTCCTTTTGGATTTTATTTATCGGCACAATCTCTTATAACTATAAATAAACAAGTCTTTCACACGGTTCGAATAGTTTTTAAAGAGTTCTTGGAACTTGGTGAATGACTGTTTTGTCTTTGCTGTGTCTTTGGAGGTCACTAAGAACTCAATGACGTATCACTGAAAATACCGTGGCCCCAGTGAAGGCTATTTAGGGAAACTATGGCCTTCAGATTGTGAATACGGCTTTTTATTCAAACAATCCGAAATAATGAATACATTTCAATAGCAAACATAACACCTAAAGTACTACAACAATGTGAAAAGCCCCTTTTAGCCTCCTCAGACCCTCGTCGGAGCTCCAGGAGCCCCGGGCCGGCCTCTAATCTCGGGGAGCAGCTGTGCCCGTGCTGCCTGATAAGGGTCCTCGAGGGTGGGTGTGGGCCCAGCAGGATGGGAGTCCCCTTCATGCTCCGGTATGACGCTGTCACTGACGTACATGGACACAGACTGTCTCTCCTGTATGATCATTATTCCTCCAGTCCTTGTACTGTAGCCAATATAGACCTGTACCAAGGTGGGTGTAGTGAAAGGTATTGCGATAAAAATGCTTGTTTAGACTGAAATCATTTCCTGATGTGTTCACTTTATTTAATATTTTTACTAGGGATGTCCGATATTATCGGCCTACCGATATTATCGGCCGATATCGCCATTAAAATGTGATATCGGAAAATATCGGTATCGGTTTTCAATTTTTTTTTTTTTTTTTTTTTTTTTTTTTTTTTTTTACATTTCTATAACCTTTATTTACCCAAGCAAGCAAGTAAGAACAAATTCTGATTTTATTTATTGTCAAAAGTATGCATAATGTTGTGTTAATTCCACAACAAGAGTGTAATGTTAATTACCTGAAATGATAAAAAAATTTGGGGGGGGGGGGCTGCATTTGCATATATCGGTATCGGTTGATATCGGTATCGGAAATTAAGAGTTGGACAATATCGGTGTATCGGTAAAAAAGCCAATATCGAGCATCCCTAATTTTAAAACTCTGGTGGTGCTTCTTCTTAATCAGTTTCAAGAAATATCGTGCAAATCCACCATTCCTCTGTGACTTGTGTGGGCAGAATCTCGTCTTTGTCAGCCAACCAGTTATGGCTGATTCACGACAGCCCTGGTCTTGAGATGCAGTCCGATAGTCATGAACAAAACTGAAACCTAGGCTATTAGAAAACATTTGTGCACAAGAGTGACTTCCAGAGTACCTAACGGATGTACGCTCTGTGTCAGGCTTCCCGGAACCTCGATCTGCACTGTGGTGACTCTTGGTCGCAAGACTGGAACATTTCTCAACGTCAAAAACGTTAACATCCTCCCAAAGACCAGCATACCCTGCGCTGACTCAAGGTTCAAAGCCTCAACTTCCTCTATTATGTGCATCACACACACCCATCATGTTACAGCGCTATAAAAAGCAAGACGCTAAGTCTGTGTTTGTTCTAGTAGAAAGAGAAATAACCTCGCCACTGGATTGACGGACCACTGTTCTTTCCCTCTAGACCACCAGTTTAGACGAGTGTCCTCCCACTTTCACGTGCAGAAAATAGCTCTCGTCTTCTCCTCTCTCTGCAGTCAGTCACACCCAGGGAGGGGAGAGCTTCCTTGTTAACAAGCCTCCTACTCACTTTCCAGAGCTTGTAGGGTTTAGGCAAATAAAGACCCTCCGTGTCGAACGTGAGAGCAGCGCTGCCGTTCCAGGATCAGTGTTTGGTAAATGTTTAGATTAGAAGAGGGAAGGTGGTGGTGAGTGAACCACGGCTAGCCGGTTGCACTGAGTCTGCAGAAACCTTGCGGGTTACAGAATAACATTTAATTTACATATTGGTACATCATAGTATTGCAAAGAAGACCCAATAAATCTCAATGGGTCCAATTTCATTCGGATATCTTGAGGTGACAGGTCAAGGAATTCCATTGTAAATGGCCATATATTGCCCAGCCCATATAATTTCCTTCAAAGGTGCACCTTTGTGTAAAATAAATAAGTACTTCCACAGGCCTTTTACGGAGGTCAGACTTTACTAGCTACTGTAGTGTCTGTAGGCTATAGGGGGAGGGCGGAGAGGTGTGTTGAGAGCCGCATTCCTTTTCAGAGATGGAGACATGTACAGGTTTATGATGTGGCAAAGGTCCAACATGCATGTGACAAGACCAGGATTTTCAATGTGTGTGTGCTCATGCATGTTCCATATGTTGTGGTTCTGCATGTTGTGCACAAAACATGTGTCGTCAACATGTGGCGCACACACTCTCGTCGTCTCACACTGTTGTTTGAACTGGAGGTGGTTGACTCCAGGGAGTGCTCTCACGCACCAGGCGTATCTAGCCATTATGACCCCATGGGCCCCTTGCATAACTGAGTCCCAGGCTCCGTTTGAGGCCTCTTGAAGTCAATTTGAACAGATTATCTGCTACTATATACTGCCCTGCAGAAGCTAATCGCAGTAACTACAGTTTATTTTCAAAATGTAGTTATAAAGTTAAGTGTTTTATTTTGTGACAAGGTTTCTGAGTTCAATCTTGCTCTGTTTTTAGAGAAAAGGGGCTATAGAGAATGTCAGTAACCAGGGACCGAAACTAAAGCCCGCCGCCCGCCAGGGGCGGTCTGTTTTTACCTTTGGCGCATGACACTTGGAGGGCTGCCCGCCGTGTGGCGTGTAGACGTGTAGTTCATAAGCAGGCCCCTAAAAATATTTGTATGCGAACGGTAAAAATCAATTACGCGCACGCTGTGCGAATACACATTATAGCCTCTCTCGTCTTTTTTTTTCCTCCGCTGCGAGATCGTTAAAAAACTACAAGTCCCACATTGCACTCAAGCCAACGGTCCAATCACAGTAGAGTGAAGTGACTGGTTTCATGGGAAATAAAGCAAATGACCAATCGGAAGCTCTCATTTTTCTTGTTTACTTCCTGAAACTCCGCGATCAGGGCTCTCGTTTTCCGAGACACCAACTTATTATAGTCTCTCTTACCAATAGCAATAGATTTTAGAACACCTAGATTTATCGATAGCAATAGTAATATAACGTTAATGCAACAAAACGAATGCCTTGCTTTGTTAATCATAACGTTGATGCAGTAGCGTATGTCGGTGTGTTGGCTGTAACGGACATGACAATAACATAACGTGTACACATTAAAATTGCGATAATCTATTCTAACATTTTCAAATCGATGCAGTTGAATTTCCCCCTTAGGATCGATGCATTGTTACACCCCTACACCAAAGTCACTGGCCCACTGTGTATCTGTGTGTATAATAACTTGGCTAGCGTTATCAACAGCAGAGGTGGGCAATGGGTCCAGCTGCAGCACCGGAGTGCAAGCGATGTGATGTAATTGGCAGACTCGACTGTCAATCAATGGTCTACCTGACACGCAAACTCAAACAATGTTTCTGTACTGGAGGTGTGATTGATTGATTGATTGAAAACTTTATTAACAGATTGCAGAATGGGTACAATACAGTACAGCTCAATACACACAATTGTTAAGGGGATGCAGACCAGAGAAAGACTTTCGTCTTGTTTACATCAGGGTCCCCCATTTCAATTAATCAGGAAAGTGTACAGTAGGAAAGTGTACAGTATTTCAATAGGCAACCCTGAAAGGATTATTTTTCTATAGCAACACAGCCAAAACAGACAGTGGAGCTGTTTGCAGATAGCAAGCATTTTGACTTATTGCGTGGTGGCGATGTCTCGCAGATAATACAACTACAAGTATGATTATATAATATATATTTTATTTAAAAAAAAATTGTATATATAAAATATATATTGGCAGGTAAGAAATATGCTTGGCGGGTAGACTCTTCCCATCTACCCGCCACTGGCCGGTGAGTCAAAAAGTTAATTTCGCTCCCTGTCAGTAACTACAAAATCACTGGATAGTCAAAAAACGTTAAAGCCATTTTCCCAGTTTGGCTGTTTGCATAGTTACTGCGGTTAGTTTCTGCAGGGCAGTATACTGCGTGACAATCGCGCGCGCGTGTGTGTGTGTTTTCTTGTGTGTATACAATCCAAGGAGAATACTGGACTCTGTCTGCAAAATCTGGAGCACCCGTTTCAGCCTTCCCCAATGCCCCATCGTACCAAAAGTTTCCAGGGACCAGCAGAAGTCACGCATGTGTAGCCTACATACTGTTATTGTACTGAAACTATAAACAACCTGACGTCAAAGTTGGGTAGATGATCCACTCCGGTTGTTACTGACACATAAACACCACCACTGACGCGCAAAAAGAAAGACGGGTAGCCAGCTAGACATCTAGCCCGGACACACAGACCCACAGACTGGTCTTAGCCCATTTTCTGCATCCCGGGGGTCTCTACGGCAACCAGAGCCAAACAAACCAGAGAGGGAGGGAGAGGGAGAGAGATCACACTCTCTGCAGGGAGAGTGAGCTAGAGTAAGACACAGTGCACATCTTTGTTTTCCCCGGAGAGGAGTTGGAGCTGAATAGACAGAATATATCTGTGCACTTCACTCAAGAGTTAAGTTGGGACTGAGGTTTTGAAGAGAGACAATCTTTGTTCCGCTGGGCTGGGCTGGGAGAGGCTGCTGGCTGGAGGGTGTTTCTGAAGCCTGTTTGGTGGGTGACATATTTCCTCCCAGTTTAGGTGATTAGGTTAGTGAGATTAGAGAGCGTCGAGCAGGATGATGGCCCCTGCAATTACTTCCTCTTTTCTCTCTATCGTGTGTGTGTGTGTGTGCGCGCACTTAAGTGCATACCCGTGCACACACACACACACACTCATGCATACATCGGTGCCTTGATGCTGAGATGGTTTCCAGGAAGTCAGGGGGTCTCCTGCGAGACACAATGAGACGTTTCAGTGTAATTTCCTCTGTATACAGTAACGGTAAAACATGCCTGCACATTCATGCACACATATATATACACACATATGCACGTGCATATAATACGCACACACGAACACACAGATGTGAAGATGTTTTTTTCTATCTCCAACCCTTCCCCTCAACACCCCCTAGCCAGCTGAACTCCAGAAGCACATTCCTCAGTCTTGTTCCCACTGAGATGTGTGTGTGTGTGTGTGTGTGTGTGTGTATGGACAGTAGGGGTGGGAATCACCAGTTTAATCACGATACGATACGATATCGATTCTTTGGACAACGATACGATATTATCCGATATCACACAGTCTGCCACGATACGATACGATACGATTCGATTCAGGTGCCTGCGATCGATATGAGACGATATTATGTGCCCATTTAATACAATCAGTAACATTTAAATCAACAAAAAAAAAGGCAATGGAAATATCATGACATTTTTATTTTTGAGCTCTTCCAGACATTTAAATGAAAAACAATCTATTGTTTTTAATACAAATAGACCTCCTGTTCACTGTTTTTGGTTCATTTCTTTTTTTTCCTCGATATTAATATCCTATTCACTGTCACAGAGCTGTATTTTGGCTGGAAAAGCATATTGGGAGTCCCAAGGTGCAGTACTGGCCAGATCCTGTTAGTGGGGCTATCCCCGAGAATGCACCCTCCCAGTCCACACTTCTCTCTGCCTATGGCTCTGAGTTAGCTTGTTAGCTCACGCTAAAGTAACGTTATCTTCGATCTTTAACGCGACGTGGGCATAATGGAGTGACAAGGATTGCAAAGCAGGTTAGATGCATTGGACCCGTTGTGGAATAAAACAGCAGGGACATGTTTTGGGTCACAGAATAGGCACACTAGTCTTGCTCTATTGACGCTCTAGACGCTACTGATGTTAAACGGAGTTTGAGTTTCACAACACTGGGCGCGGGGCGATGACGTCGCCGTCGCCGGATTTTCAAAATAAGAGTATCGCAATATGAATCGATCTTTTTACGTGGCATCGATCCTATTTGATTATTGATAATAGATCGATATATCGATCTGGATCGATGTATCGTCCCACCCCTAATGGACAGGACTATATTTGTGAGTACCAAATGTCCTTACAAAGATAGAAAGATGAAATAAAATCAGTTTTTTAAAGTGAGGATATTTAGCTGGTTGCAAGGCTGCACGATTTTGGAAAATAATAGAATTGCGATTTTTCGGACAGATATTGCGATTGCGATAAAAAAATTAAGCAGCATCTGGCCTACGCATGGGTCTTTTCGGGACACCGAGCCTGAAAATGTTTCTTTTTACCTGGGAATCGATACCGGTACCCAACGGTACCTGTTTTTCTGTACTTTACTTTCCCTCTCTGAAGTCAAAATTTCACAACACACAATCTAAAACCCCTTACCTCCCTCTCCCAAACCGATCTTGTATCTCAATGGGATTTTCTGGTTAAATAAATAAAATTAAAAAAAAAATTGCGATATTTTTTGTTTGTTTTGCGATTTGATAATTGCATCATTCCAAATCGCGATTTCGATTTAAAATAGATTAATCGACAGGGTGAGTGGTTTGGTTTAGGGAACAACGGAAATGGAAATTAATATTATTTAGTAGGTAGTACAACATGTTGGACAAAGGCCTGCATTGCACTCATACCTGCACGTTCACAGAGGACGCACTGCAAAGCACTGTGGGGCAGAGTGCCGTCACCGGAGTCTTGCCAGGCAGCTCGACAGGGAAACGATTGGAGCACGGAATATCAGCGACATTAAAACTTAAAATAATAGATTAAATAACAGGAGTAGCATTTTCTGGAAGATGGAACGCTTGTAAGCTAGGACCGGTATAACTTTCTGAATTTCTTGGAGTTTGGTCGTTGTCCTGTATAGGCTTGGGCGGTATAATTTTTTTCATACCGTCATACCTCATGACCTAATACCCCGGTATACGGTATATGACGGTATGACTTTCATTTATCAGCGGGGGGGGGGGGGGGGGGCCCGGGGCAACCCGTGTTACCAAGTAAACAAATCACGGAGATGGCCAGTTAGCCCGCAGCATCGGAGTGCTACTATCGTTAGCACTCAGAATGGTAGCCAGGAGCCCGCAGCATCCTAGTACTACTGACGTTAGCTCTCATAATGGTAGCCAGAAGCCCACAGCACCCTAGTTTAAGTTTAAGTTTATTTGGATCCCCATTAGCCACAGCAGTGCTGGGGCTATTCTTCCTGGGGTCCATAACACATAAAATACAGTTACAGACGTATACACTCACAACATTTACATATCATACAGACAATTAAAACAACAATAAAAACCCTTATACACTCATAACATTTACATGACATACAGACCATTAAAACAACAATAAAAACCCTTATACACTCACAACATTTACATGTCATACAGACAATTAAAACAACAATAAAAACCCTAATCAAATTCATAATACAAGATAAAAATATATACGCCTTATGAATTCATAATACAATACAATAATACCTGTTCATATCAGCCAATTATACAATATTTTAATAATATATCCCTATCAGATACATGCCTTTTCATCCATATATACCTATCTCTTTATCAGACACATACATTTTCATTTACGTACACACTATCTATTAGGGAATGTCAATTTCTTTGGTTGAAAATGTTGTTTTACCACGATTTTGAAACGGCATTTACTATTCTCCTGCTTAACATGTCTGGGAAGAGAGTTCCATTCCTGCATACCACGGAACATGACAGTTCGCTTCATTGCATTCGACCTCACTTTTGGAAGTGTAAAACCTCGTGCAGAAGCATGTCTGGTGGAATGGTTGTGTCTGTCAAGACTTATTGATAAATTGTTATATAACAATACTAACTAGTAACGTTAGTATTGTGTATTCAAAAACGCACCGGACTGCGACGTAACGTTTTACCGTTTATTTGCTTGCTCCACCAGTGCACAACAACACACACTCTCGTTACCACAACGCTTTACGGTATTTTCACAGCACTGTCGCAACATTACCGTAAAGCGTGAACGCCGTTGTGATCCACATACACAACAGTTAGCTCTCAGAATAGCCAGTTAGCCCGCAGCACCAGCAACAGTAAGTGTGTCTCATTTAATTTCCACCACTGAAGCGGGGTTTCCCCTCCTCCTCCTGTGTGTAGAAGACAACCAACTCTGCGGCTCGCTCCACTAGTGAGGACTGGTCTCGCCCTCTGCTGGCGCGTGTGTGCACTACAACGAACCACTGTTAAAACTCTGTTTCAGTGTACCGTAATATAAACAAAAAACTCATCTGTGATTTTGACGGTATTGATTTTCAATACCGTCGGGATTTCTAAATACCCTGGTATACCGTCATACCGCCCAAGCCTAGTCCTGTAGTTGTACATGTAACTGCATATGTTCATGTCTGATTATTGCATGTCCTCCTTACAACAGAGCAATTGGATTAAGGTTGAAAATAGGTGACATGCCCCTTTTTTTTCCTTTTTTTTAAAAGAGTGTTTGTAGGCTGGATGAGGAGGAGGAGACGCCCTGTTGACTTATACTGGGGGCTTTCTCTACACACACACACACACACACACAGTCACACACACAGTCACACACACGCACACACACACACACACACACACACACACACACACACACACACACACACACACACAGTCACACACACACTTACTTTATGTCTCTTTTCTCTCTCTCTCCTTTATACATTGTGTGTGTTTCTATGTGTGCCTGCCTTGCTATGCTGTTTACCCAGATGTTTTCCCACAACCTCCAAAGGCATCGGACCTCACCAGGCTCTTTTGTCTGTGCAGCATCTGCATACACACACACACACACACTCGCACTCACACACCCACACACACCCTGACAGACACACGCATACCTTTCATTTTTGTTCTCACACAAGCTCAAACTCACAGTCTTGTTGACACTCGACCTCCAGCTAACTGCTCCGTTCCTCACGCTCTCCTCCTACCTGATGGTCTTACAGCCCAAACCCACCGAACGCGGGAAGCTGGGGATCAGAGTTTCACTTTCGCTCCCATGTTAACGGGCATCGCTGTTCACACCGGTCGCAAGCGGGCGGGCGAGCGACTCGCAGGCGGGTCGCACATTTTTCCGCTTTGGTTGGATTCAGAGGCGTGCATTTTCACAGAAATACACTCAATATCTGCATTATTACCACACGTATAGATGTTGTTCAACCAGCTAATGTGTCTGTATCTTTCCAAATACAAATAAACCATACTATACATTTTCAGGAGTACAGTCACACTGATTTCATCATTCTAAAATAAATTCTAACTTTCTAATTAATTAGATAATAACTGGTTATACATGCAAAATAGACAATGGAACACTGGAACAGGAAATCTTAAAAAATTCTTCAATCGGGGACTGACTTACACCAATGTAAATGTGCCTTCCTCTGTGCGCTTTCGCCCGCTCTGAAGTCTGACTCGGTGTGGATGGCCACGCGCGCTGTTCTCGCACAAGGTATGTTAGGGCCGACCCCAAACGCTTCGAAGCTTCAATCGCTGCACACGTGGTGATCTCGATGTCAAAATCACTATTGCAACGCTTCGTCTTTGGTCGGGTTTCCTCCCAAGAATGTGCCTACGTCAGCATAAGAAATGGCTTGTATGAATTATAATGCAACATTCTTTATGAAAACTAGTTTGAGGACATCAGACGAATGTTCAGAAAACCTCTCCTACCACTTTGTCCTCATTTCCTCATCACGTTGAAGCTTTAGCATGGGAAGAGTGAAGCTTCGATTGTTGGATGATAATCGCTACTGAAGCTTCAAAGCCCAACAACTGGTAATCGGGACGGCCCTGGTGTATGTGCTCTGTGCAGCTTCGCACCAATCACCAGTGATCAGGCGTTGAGAGCGCTTATGCAGTGAATCTGGATAGCTAGCCTGCCTGCGCCGCACTGCAGTGGCCGATGTGCTGCTTAGTTTTCTCCTCGAATGTGTCATTTTTGTTTGTACGAACCCACTGGAGTTGGGTTGCGCAGAAGGTATGCTGTGTTTTTGCCTCCTGACATTCCTTCACTCTTCATGCGTTTGATGGATGGACATTGTTCCCTCAAGCCCAGCTCTCTTGGGTTCCTCCGCTCACTAATACCGCGCTGACCGCATTCGACTGGGAGGAGGACGCTCATCCGCGTTCACCCACGTGACCTCTTCACCCACGTGACCTCTTCACCCAGTGTTCTCGGAGGAGTCGCGTCATGAGGCGTGGGTTCACATCCTGTATTTTGGTGTCATGAGGTCTCCGAGTCATCCTGCAGTCTGGCTGTTTGTTTTCTACGTCTTTTTCTCGTGCAAAATTATGTGCGATCAGAACTGAGTGTACGCTTGGGAATCATAAGATTCTACTACATTACGAGTTATGAGATGTTGAGCTTTAAAGCTTTCTCATCCCATAGAGCTTTAAAGCTTTTAACATCCCATCTTAAAGTTTAAATTACCTTTTAATTTTTTTTATTTATTTATTTTGTATCCACTTTTTTCTCGTTTTTAAATTTTTCTCCCATCCCAATTTTGTATTTCCAATTCTCCCCTCCCCTGTCTTGAACGTTGCTCGACTATGCCCCCCACTGGTCAGTTGTAGGGAGGATAGAAGCCTTGCATCACGTGTCCCCTCCCGTACAACGAGGAGGCAGCCTGTCTCATCTTTTCACCTGCCAGCGCGGACTCTCAGTGGCGAGGTGTAACGCATGGGAGGCTCACACTACCCCCGCTACTTCCTGTCTCTGCTGTGCAGGCGTCCCCCAACCGACCTGTAGGAGTCACTGTCTACAACGTCCAGATTACCACCCATCGACTTCCACCCGCTACCTCTGCCAATTGAGTTAGTATGACGGCTGGCCCAAGCCGGAGGCAATGCTGACACCCGGATTCCAGACCGGAGTCTCTTGCATTGGTGACGAGCGCAATCTCCGCTGCGCCACCCAGCCGTAGATGCTGCACTTTGACCTCTTGGTATACTGTGTATGTTTGTTTGTGTGTGTGAGCTGGCTGCACAAAAGTATTGGAAAAGGTAGCCTCTCTGAGATTGCATTTTTGTTTGTGTGTGCATATTTAGCTTAACCCCTGGTAATACTCTTGGTTCCTCTTCCTCCCCCAATGTGCCCAGAAAGGGTGTGGAGTTTCGTTTCCTGTTGTGAACTCTAAATAGTGGTTAGTCAACATTTTAATTACAACCCTCAGTTTGTTCGAGTCTCTCTCTGGCTCTCCTTGGCTTTCATTTGGGCTCATGAAAGTCCGGCACATACAGTAGACTGACGCAGCATGCAGGCCTTGTTATGTTCATACGTGATATCTCTTTGTTATTAGGTGGGAGGCTTTGAAATCTTGTTTTCGGTTTTGCTGTTGTTGACGTTTCAGTTGATTTCTATTCCGAGGTTAAATTGGCTCTCTCCAGTCTCCACAAATATATTATCTCTGCTTTTTAACGGTAAAGGAATTTGTATTGTCGTTTCACCAATATAACCACATTCCCAGTTTGTATTGTCGTTTCACCAATATAACCACATTCCCAGTTTGCATTGTTGTTTCACCAATATTTAACCACATTCGCAGTTTGTATTGTCGTTTCACCAATATAACCACATGCCCAATGTCTGTCTTTAGCTGTGATCAGCAGCTCTATAGGTCACTCTGTCAGTAGGTCAGTCGGTCTTTTGGTCCACACACATTTCCCCACCCTCTGGCGGCCACAGGCTTCACCCTATGAGGCTGAAATTAGGCATAGAAGTATCTGTACAGCACAAGTACAGTACAGCAAAAAGAGGGTTGGCATCCAACCAGCGGAAAGTGCAAATCGTAATATACAATGTACATGTGATTAAGCGGGCTATAAGATGTATAAAGTGAGTAATAGTGCTAATCAGATGTATGTACAGAGTTGTAGTATTAATATGTACAGTGATACTACCAAGACACTATGGTAGTAGTAAGTCATACTGGCCAGCAGCGTAACTAGTAAGAGTAGGTAGGGATATGTACAGATATAGATATAGTGTATACAGACATGTAAAGATTATATGCAGGTATGGAGTTGGACAGATGGATGTGGATATATATATAGGTATAAGATATACAGCATTAATGAAAATACATATATATATACATTACATATCTATATGTGGCAAAGATATATAAAAAAAAAATCATGCTAATTGTTAAAAAAAAATGGGCATGGCAATGGGAGTGAACTATCGCAAAAAAAGGTGGCTATTGCGACTTTGCGCTTGTTGTTAATACTGTTAATACGCATCCTTCGAAAGATGTACTTGGCCTCGTAGGCATATTTTACCATATTACTGGTGATTAACTTCTTTGATTGCAAACACCTGTTTGCCACAGACAGACAGCTTAGTGTAATGGAACCCCCACTGTAACGTGGTTCAGCTGGCAACACTCGCTTCCTTTCTGATAGCATTAGCAACTGTTTGATACCATCGGACAGCCGACAGCCATGTGAAGAAGTGTTCATGTTGGCAAGAAATCGGGTGTTTTGCTTTAATAAGCTGCTTCCTTCCAAACTTCCTCTTCAGAGCACAGAACCCCACCAGTGCCACCACCTATGATGTTTCTCCACCATGTGTACTTTAATAAACCTCTCTGTGCATATGTTTTAAGTAAAAAAAAAAGAAAAGAAAAAGCATGTCACAGAAATTAAACTCTCTTTTGTATGCACATTATGCATTATGCACAAGATACACAGTATTTCTTCACTTCTGGCATGAACGGAGGGACTATTTTCAAAGGGACACGTTTTGTATGGACAGCAGACTCTATTTGGTCTGCCACCTGCAGAGGCGGTTAGCCAAAGCTAAATTCTGAGCCGTATTCTCATTGCTTACTCTACCAAATGATCTCTCTTTGACTAGAGCCTGCTTGGAAGGTAAGATGTGAAAATATGTCCATATTTAAATTGTCCATTCCCTTTTAAAACACAGTGGTGGTGTTACTGGTTTCAAGTTACTTGCTTAGTGATGTGGACTCAATGTATACTATGAGTTTAAACATGGGATGAATGATACAAGTGACAAAATATGGCATCATCATTATTATCCTTCGGACCCAGGGGGGGGGAAATCTATATCAAACAGTTGAATTTGAACCGAATCTATCTATCGATCTATTAATCAATGCCTTTTTTCTGTAGATATGTGACGATTTCCGCTACGTTAACACTTCCTACATGCTGCAAATGTTTCTAGTTTCTACTGAACTAAATGGAATGGGGTCGTCAGTGTGACTCTAAATGGAAGGTCGTCAGTGTGAATCTAAATGGAAGGTCGTCGGTGTGAATCTAAATGGAATGGGGTCGTCAGTGTGATCTAAATGGAAGGTCGTCAGTGTGAATCTAAATGGCATGGGGTCGTCAGCGCCGTGCCTAATCATAATTAATGCCTGCAGTTAGTGGCTTTAATGTTAGATTACAGTACATTGTAATTTCTTCCTTGTTGGCCAAATGAGGAGTCTTGTATAAGAGCAAATGTTTGAAGATATCCGTTTGTTTCAATCTACAATGCATGCCCCAGAAGAGTACTTTTTAAACGTTGTCGCATCCTGTCTAAATAACACTTACTGTCGATACCTCAGGTAGAAACTTAAAATGTAAATGCTAGAATCGGTGGTAAAGAATATGTAGGCTACATTCCATTGGCTTATGACAAAAACAAAGTTGTTTTCTTTCTTTGTGAAGCTTCATTTGGGGAGAATTTGTTACAAAACCTCAGTGAAGATGAAGCTTGAAGGGATGAAAAGCCTTTATAAGACGGGAACCCCTTGTCAACTTTTCAAAATCTATAAAATGAGAGCCGGGGTCATAAATCAAATAATAAATAAATCAAACCTTGTATGCTTTTGTTTGTCTTTTCAGGCCAGGAACAAGGAGACGGGCGCTCTGGCTGCTGCCAAGGTGATTGAGACTAAATGTGAGGAGGAGCTGGAGGAGTACATAGTGGAGATCGACATCTTGGCCAAATGCGACCACCACTACATAGTGAGGCTGCTCGACGCCTTCTACCACGACCAAAAACTCTGGGTGAGTGTTTTTGATTTTGGCCGTGATGGCTCGTTGCCGCCGTGCGAAAACATTGTTCTACTGGGCTTAGACTTCCCAGTCATGACCGTGTACTTTTTGTGAAAGTTCTCTCATATGTTCTGAGAGACTGTGAAAAAGTCTTAGGCACCCAAGAGTTTCTATATAAATAGTCTTGGATGTAAATAATTTTTTTATTAGTGTGTCAGTAGACTACTCTTAGTACATTTTCATTAAATCATTTTTTAAAGCATCTTCATGGTTTACTAATGCAAACATATGTTGCAGGGACTTATTATAATCATCATATTGGCGTGACTGTATGCATCAAAGGGTTAAATCAAGCATTTTTAAGTGCTTTAGAGGAAATGTCAAAATATCGCAATATATATTGTGTATCGTGATATGGCCAAAAACTATCGCGATATCATTTAGAGGCCATATCGCCCAGCCCTATAATTGTGTGTAACACGCAGCGGTCCCCGGTCAACGTTTGCTTTGCACCAAACGTTCCATCTCCTCCCGAAAACGGAATTTCAGTCCAGATTTGGCCAAATTCTGCAATATTCCATGTTTTACAGTTGGTCAATTCCGCAATTCCGTCCGCGATTCCGTGAACGCGGATTTCATATGGCTCTATATGACAGAACGCTACAATATTATCTTTGATAGGCCTTGTAATGGGAACTATTAAAGGGACAAAACGATGAGCCGTTTACACTAATGATCCTGAGTCATTATTAATAAGAAGAATAGGAACGTTTATTTCACCGTGGCCACAATGAAAGGACAGTTTACAGTCAAGAGACAACATGTTAATACAGTAGCGTCTGGCCATAGACTGACCCAGAGCGCTGTTCACACGTATGTTAAATACACAATTGAAATGACGTCCCCTAGACACCCAGATAGGTAAACAAAGTCTGCCCGAAGGAGAACCAGCCTTGGCTAGGCGGTGATGTTTCTAACTGGAATGTTAAACAGTCTTGCTAGCAGAGAAGAAGATTTAAAGGGACAGTAGTGTCTGCCATATCTGAGCACATTATATAGCTGGTCAAAGTGCACCAGTCAAGCTGTCGAATGACATGATAATATATTCCACGACAGCCTACGTGCGAATCTGTTGCACCGCCGGTAGCAGGTGCGCTCTTACGGGCAGCCTTGGTGGCGAGCTGCAGTGAATATAGAACCTTTATTTCAGCGGGGAACATAGGACCCTTTTTTTGTTCGGGGGCGGGCGGGACCGGGGAGCGTCTATGCTTTTACCAACGCGTTCGTGTTTCCGGGTTCCCGTTTTGCGCTCTGATTGGCCAGGTCATGTGACATGTGCGCCAATCGTGGGACGGCAAGTTCTGCACCTATTTCCGGGTCGAACAGCCTGCAAACTACCTAACGCCTAGTTTCTCACTGGTTAAGCTTAGGCGACTCTTTCGAAGTTGGTTAAGGTTAGAGTTTGGAATCAGGACAGGCGTTCTATCGCCCATGCTCTAAGACGAACTCTAACCTTAACCAACTTCGAAAGAGCGCCTAAGCTTAACCAGTGTAGAAACTTGCGGTCCCACGATTGGGCGTACATGTCACATGACCTGGCCAATCGGAGACGCGGAAACACGAACACGTTGGTAAAAGCAATCGGGCAACCGGGGAACATAGAACCTTTATTTCGGGAGCGGGGAATTTAGAACCTTTTTTTTTTATTTTATTTTTTTTAAACTGGGAACATAGAACCCGGGGAACATAGGGATGACCCCACGGAGACGATATGCAGTGCCAACTTGTGCTGTTGTATGTTGAAAACTGATGAAAGGACGACCTTTGTTCGATGTCATCCCTTCCTTCTCCCATCTTTCCACAAAAATTGTATTTGGAGGGAAAACGAGGACACACGGTGACATAAATGCAAAGCACATTTCCTGTGAGCCGCCACTAGGGGCAGAGTGGCTAACCGTGAGTGAGCCGGTCATAGATGTGCCTCATGTAAATAAAATATATATTTTTTATTTAAAATAATAATAATATCTGTTTATGACAAAACAGTAGGAAAAACTGGATTAATCCCATAGTCAGAAAGTTAGTTTGCTTTCCAGAGACGGGTGGTAATAGACAAACAGCTACTCACAGTTCAGGTCTAATGCAAGTCGACCTAAACTGAACAAGAACTGTCTCTTGATTAATTTGGTTTAGTCTGTGCACAATGTAACAAAACAACCTCATCTATTGTCTAAATTAATTTCCTTTTAATGTAGATGTAGCCTTTACTTATGCACAGGCATGTTAATCACAAAACTATCTTCTCCTACAATACACGTATTTTGAATTGTAAAACAAGTAAAAAAAAAAAAGAATGAAAAAAGGTCATCAACTAAATGGGAGAGGGCCAGTGGTGACATCACAAATCAACGGTGACCTGCGTTTGACCCCGAGAGGAACCTCTACAATTAAGACTGATTTCATCCTCCCTTTCTCTGTCTCGCTCTCTCCCTCTCTCTCTCTTATGCTTGATCCACGACTGGAGCCTCTCCCTACTCTCTCATTGAGTCAACTGTACAGTTTTCTACTCGCTCTATAATCTCCCAGTGTCCCCAGTGCCAAGACAAATAGTAGTGACCGTATGAATCACGCCAGGCCCCGACATTGAATATCTCAGGAATTACAAAGCAGGGTGAACACTAAAGATAGTTGTTCCCGTCCCTGTGACCCTACAGCACCACAGATGTTATTCTAAACTTTGATGGAATTTATATTTATTTCAAGTGCTTTTTTTTTCTTTTCTGTCCCCGAAGCACGTTTAGGAATGCGACTTGTTCTATCTATAATGACCTTTTGACCCTACGAACTGAGATGGAAGAACAATCTGACGAGCACGAAACATGATGTTAAATGGCCATATAGGGGAAGTAATTATTTTTATAAAAAATGATGTAACTGCCGTATAGCCAAGTGGACACACCCACGCTAACTTAATCATGTCACGTTCAGTCAAGTTTTTTTTTTTTTTTTTTTTTTTTTAACATTGAACATGAGATGAACATCATCTCATAATCCCATCTTGGAATCCTAGAGCTGATTAGATCAAATGTAGCTTTCAGTGGTCCGTGTCATTGTGACCTCATTAAAACCCTTTTATTACCATTTATAGAAGTCCGCCTGGGTCTTTTTTGTATTATTGGCTGTAAAATGGTCAAAGAATGTCGTAGGAGTATTGTGCTTTTGCCCCCTTTTTCCTGTATTACTTCATCTTTCAATATCTGGCAGTTATTTAACATTACTGTATGATATAATTGTGTATTAATAACCGTGAAATATCACGAAAAAACTGAATAGAATTTTAGGTGAGGGTTCTAAACTTCTGATCTTCCACCTGAGGGTGACGTGTGCCCAGGATGCAGCACCCTATATTGAGCAGATACCGGGCTAGAAGGGGGATATTGAGCCGATATTGGGCTAAAAGGGGGATATTGAGCAGATACCGGGCTAAAAGGCTAAAAGGGGGATATTGAGCAGATATTGGGCTAAAAGGGGGGTATTGAGCAGATATTGGGCTAAAAGGGGGATATTGAGCAGATATTGGGCTAAAAGGGGGATATTGAGCAGATATTGGGATTTGGGCTAGAAGGGGGGTATTGAGCAGATATTGGGCTAGAAGGGGGGTATTGAGCAGATATTGGGCTAGAAGGGGGGTATTGAGCAGATATTGGGCTAGAAGGGGGATATTGAGCAGATATTGGGCTAAAAGGGGGGTATTGAGCAGATATTGGGCTAAAAGGGGGATATTGAGCAGATATTGGGCTAGAAGGGGGACATTGAGCAGATATTGGGCTAAAAGGGGGATATTGAGCCGATATTGGGCTAAAAGGGGGATATTGAGCAGATACCGGGCTAAAAGGCTAAAAGGGGGATATTGAGCAGATATTGGGCTAAAAGGGGGGTATTGAGCAGATATTGGGCTAAAAGGGGGATATTGAGCAGATATTGGGCTAAAAGGGGGATATTGAGCAGATATTGGGATTTGGGCTAGAAGGGGGGTATTGAGCAGATATTGGGCTAGAAGGGGGGTATTGAGCAGATATTGGGCTAGAAGGGGGGTATTGAGCAGATATTGGGCTAGAAGGGGGATATTGAGCAGATATTGGGCTAAAAGGGGGGTATTGAGCAGATATTGGGCTAAAAGGGGGATATTGAGCAGATATTGGGCTAGAAGGGGGATATTGAGCAGATACCAGGCTAAAAGGGGGACATTGAGCAGATATTGGGCTAAAAGGGGGATATTGAGCAGATATTGGGCTAGAAGGGGGATATTGAGCAGATATTGGGCTAAAAGGGGGATATTGAGCAGATATTGGGCTGAAAGGGGGATATTGAGCAGATATTGGGCTGAAAGGGGGATATTGAGCAGATATTGGGCTAAAAGGGGGATATTGAGCAGATATTGGGCTGAAAGGGGGATATTGAGCAGATATTGGGCTGAAAGGGGGATATTGAGCAGATATTGGGCTAAAAGGGGGATATTGAGCAGATATTGGGCTGAAAGGGGGATATTGAGCAGATATTGGGCTGAAAGGGGGATATTGAGCAGATATTGGGCTAAAAGGGGGATATTGAGCAGATATTGGGCTGAAAGGGGGATATTGAGCAGATATTGGGCTGAAAGGGGGATATTGAGCAGATATTGGGCTAGAAGGGGGGTATTGAGCAGATATTGGGCTAGAAGGGGGATATTGAGCAGATACCGGGCTAAAAGGGGGCGTCTGTATCGGGAGAATTTCCCCCGATACTAAAAACCTGAGCTATGTGTGAACATGTCGGAAATCTAAGCAAAGTGACTTGATTTTCTGCATTTCCAGCGCACACAGTAAAATATTATAATAATATATGTCTCTAATGGAGAAAATGGAGAATATCTGAATATCTTTTGTCCAATGACCCCAAGCTAATGGTTTAAGTCTATACTGCCCTGCAGAAGCTAACCGCAGGAAGTACTTTTTTTTTATTGAGTTATAAGTCAAATTTAACTTCTATCTGTGTTGTTTTTGTGACAAGTGCAGAATTGCAGTAACGACAAAATCACTGGATAGTCGAAGAACTTTTTTACTTTTTATAAAAAATTTGGCTTCACTGTGTGCGTAGTTACAGTATACTGAGAAGAAATGGATTGTATTGGCGCTCTGTATCAGACAGCTCTGTATGAGATGTAGTTATCTGAATCTGTATTGGCATGTTTGTTTGACGAGGTCCTGTATGGCGTTGTGTGTAAAATATAGAGCAATCTGTCGTTCATGTTGCGACACCGGTTCAAAGGACGAGGTCCAGTCATCACTCATGTATGGCCGTCGGCCAGGACACTAAAACACTTTTTTATTGTTTCTCTGAGCAATAAGATGTGAATCATTCCAAAATATTTTCTTTTGAACAGCAGTCTGAAACAATACAAGTATCACGTCAGCTGTTAAACAACATCCTCGCGGTTGCTCTTGCGCACAGGCAAGAACGCACGCACACACACACACACACAGACACACACTCACACACACACACACACACACACACACACACACACACACACACACACACAAACACAGCTGTGTGACAACCCCAGGGCGAGTTGGAGCCGTGTGCTGGTCATAGCTGAAATTCCTGAGCGCGGAAGGTAAATGTTCCCCTCCATTCACAGAGACTTGTACGGTCGTCGTCGGTAGTGCGATAGTACAGGGTTAACCTTCTGTCGTGTGGCAGTGAAAGGGTTAACCGGCTGTTGGGTGGCAGTGAAAGGGTTAACCTTCTGTGAATTGTCGCAGTGAAAGGG
The DNA here is from genome assembly GCF_963971535.1 of Notolepis coatsorum. NCBI lineage: Eukaryota > Metazoa > Chordata > Actinopteri > Aulopiformes > Paralepididae > Notolepis > Notolepis coatsorum. The sequence continues at coordinate 125,566,205 of NC_140172.1, read as the reverse complement.
TTAACCGTTTGGTAGTGTGGCAGTGAAAGGGCTAGTAAGAGAGCTAAGAGACTGTACGCTTGTGGTGTTTAACCAGTGGTCTGAACACTGTGCACGAGCAGCACCCCTACCTACAGCATTCAGACCACACGTTTCCTGTGCGTGTACGTATGTATGTATGTGTGCGTCTTTGGTAGGTTCTCAACGTTCTCTCTGATCTCACTCCCATGTCCTTGAAAATATGCCTTGTTTTCAGTTAACTATACTTTAATCACATGAACCGCACACGATTGCCTCGTGGTATTTGATGGTATAGGCGGATTTAGTAGCCACAATTGAGATTCTTGCTATATTTAAACGCTATACATCTGTGTGTGTGTGTGTGTGTATAAGAGAAATGTAAACCACTAAATTACCCTCCAGTACAAACACCCGATTATAGCACCTACAGCAACACACAGGATCCCAGTGGTGGAGGAAAGAACCCAGATCCTGCTAAAAGCATTGAGGTCCTTTTGTTAAACTTACTCGAGTATCAAAAGTAAGTGCACTGGTTCGACGTCGTGTTGTTGTTCATCTTTAGTGCATTAACCTCTATAGACCTGTTCTCTGTGTATACAAACATACCGTGTTCGAGGCGAGCCAATCAGCAATACCAACAGAGTCACGTGACTAAGTTGCCCCGACCTGCACGAGCTTCTGCACTAAAAGAAGTACAATGGGGCTCTATGACCATTGCACTCCCTTGACTAAATGTTGTTTCAAACGAAAACGGCCGGATGTAATTTTGCCAAATCAGCATGGCTGTGAGTGCGAGTCTTTCACCTTTTACATGGATTGATTGTTTAGATCGCTAGCATGACCAACAAATGCAAATATATTGTAGTCTGCCCAGCGGACCAGGATCAGCCCTGTGGTCCGCTGGCGCTGGACAGGGCTCTTGTTCTTTCAGCTGGAGAGTTGGGTGGAGGCGGCAGGCAGGGCATTCCAATGCCCACCCACCAGCTCTCTGCTTCCCAGTGAAAGATAGATGGAGATGGAGAGGGAGAGAGAGAAAGAGAGAGTAAGATAAAGGTTGTTTGTTCCTGTTTAGGAATAATCTTGTCTTCAGGCCAGGCCTACAGCGTGAGAAACAGGGGGCCTTTAGCACAGAGAGAGAGAGAGAGAGAGGGAGAGAGAGACGTATTGCTAGGCTACGTGCAGATATAGTATGGACATGTGCCTAAACACATTCGACTCGTGCTTGGATTTCATAGCAGTACGTGCCGTACTAAATAATCTGCCATTTGAATGTTTTGTTCTTGGATATCATTCCATAAACAAGCACATTGTTCTATTAAAAACTGAAAGCGGATATGGTGTACTAATGATGAGCCAGCATAGATCCAGAGCTATATACTACAGGAGAGATATGGAACATAATAAAACTGAAAACTGATATATAGAGTACTAATGATGAGCCAGCATAGACCCAGAGCTATAGGCGAGATATATGGAACTTAATATACAACTGAAAACCGATATTGTGTACCAATGATGAGCCAGCATAGACCCGGAGCTATATACTGTAGGAGAGATATATGGAACATAATATACAACTGAAAACCGATATTGTGTACCAATGATGAGCCAGCATAGACCCGGAGCTATATACTACAGGAGAGATATGCAACTTAATATAATACAGGGATATATATATATAATAGAACTCTTTGTTTGGGGCCATTTTGACCAAGCGAGCATTAATTCACTCTGCGCTCTGTGTGCAGCACACAGGTTTGCCTTCATGTGATGTGATATATGCTGGTATGGTGAGTGTTGAGTGTGGGCTCGTATGCCTACGTGTCTGTGTATAATTAGTATATTGTGTATAATTTGTACCCAGAGGGGAGGGGGAGGGGGGGTATAACTCTGTACTTTGAGACATTAAAAGAAACATATATACTGGATTAACCCCCCCCCCCAATATCTCACAGACCTCCTCTCTCCTTAACCACCCCCTCGGTCCCTCAGATCCACCTCAGCCAGCCTTCTCTCCAACCTTTGCAGTTCTGGGGACAGATCCTCCTCCTCCAGGGCTGCTGCCCAGCTGTGTAATTCCCTCCCCCAAGACATTTAGAGTCTTAGTTCTCCAACCCCTCCTCAAGTCCCATTTCTTCTTCACTGTCTTCTCTTAGCCCCTCATCCATCCCGTGTGTGTGTGTGTTACACTTGACTGTTGTTTGTCTCACTACCACCGCTCCTTGGCGTAAAGACACAGAGTTCTAGAAAAGCACTATATAAATCAAAATAATTATTAATAATAATAAACTTAATAGTAGATGAGTCGTCGGCAGAGGATTTTTATTCCCGTCTTCTAACAACTAGGGCAGCACATGATCTATTGTCATCATCACGGTACACAATTCAGTTGTCTAAATGAACGATGACGAGCAAATTTACCAACTCAAAATGTCTCACAAATGTGCATTTGAGTGTCTGCCCCTGCGCTTAATGTGCTTCCGATCTCCTAATATCCGCTCTCCTACCCCACGCTGCACAGCGTCTCCACACCCACTTCCAATTGCCACGCAGTTAAGTGTGATGCACGTTGATTGGATTATTCAAATGTTTGATTGGACGTGCCAAGACATGAGCGGATAGCGTGATGTGTAGCCAACCGATCAAAATAAATGCCTGTGTGTGTGTGTGATATTCATTTTCTCTGTGTTGCCCGGCCCAGTATAAACAACCCGACTGCAATTCCCCGGTAAATCTCTCCTCATTGTTCAATTCATCTACTATTCTGTTGCTGCCTCGCTTCTCACCTCTCGACCACCCAGCCTTGGACATTAAGGTGTCAAAAGAGCGTCAAGGTAAAAGTCTTTCTACGTGGTTTGAGAGAGGGTGGCATTTCTTTCTCTCCCGGGTTGGCAGTTTGGAAAAGGGTCTTTTTTATCTGAGCTGTCAAGCGGAGCTTTACACTCTGGAGATTCCTGAGAAAATGAGGTAGGAAATCACTGTCGGAGCGCAGGGCGGTGAACTGGAGTAGCCCCCTCTCTCTCTCTCTCCACGTCGTAGAGGTACGTTCAGGAAAGGAAGCATAGTTCATTATCCAACTTCTCCCCACTTTGTTGACTGCGTTCCAACTTGGCTCCGACTGGCAGGAATTCGAAACAAGTTTTCATACGTCGAATCCAACACTGCTCGGCTCAGCAGACGAAGCGGGAATCTTTCAACCGATATCCTTTGTTCCTGTTACTATTGATGAACACGTGATGTACTGTAGCAAAGGACAGCAGCTCTGTTCCCATTGTCATGTTTACTAAGTTAGCCACCCAGCCCATTTCATAGACGTAGGCCTACTGTAATTGATTGATTCGGGTGTTGTTGAACTAATAATGTTGGCGATCTCGTCACTTGTTGACACAAAGATTGTGTGACGCTGAAAGAATTGTGTGTGGTTGTGTGTGTGTGTGTGTGTGTGTGTGTGTGCTTTGCATGTAGCCTGGCCAGTCGGTTCACATCTTTCATCACAGTGCAGCATCAACGTCATTTGGACTATTCCAGGAATTTCCAGCGAGCCGAGAGCGAAGCTCTAGTTGGAGCAGCAACTCCGCTGGAAAAGTAGATTTACTATTGGAAACTAGAAATCACATCTCTGGGCCCGTATCTGTCACACTTCTGAGAGGAGAGCCTCCGATCTATAGTCACGGCTCGGGTCACGTGACCAATATGACCTCACCTGCTAGGATCAGCGTAGCTACGCTTTACAAATACAGGCCTTGATATGGTGCTAGTGTAGGTTATAGGGCTTGATATGGTGCTAGTGTGGTTAAGGCCTTGATATGGTGCTAGTGTAGGTTATAGGGCTTGATATGGTGCTAGTGTAGTTAAGGCCTTGATATGGTGCTAGTGTAGTTAAGGGCTTGATATGGTGCTAGTGTAGTTAAGGCATTGATATGGTGCTAGTGTGGTTAAGGCCTTGATATGGTGCTAGTGTAGGTTAGGCCTTGATATGGTGCTAGTGTGGTTAAGGCCTTGATATGGTGCTAGTGTAGTTAAGGCCTTGATATGGTGCTAGTGTAGGTTAGGCCTTGATATGGTGCTAGTGTAGGTTAGGGCTTGAGCCTTGATATGGTGCTAGTGTGGTTAAGGCCTTGATATGGTGCTAGTGTAGGTTAAGCCTTGATATGGTGCTAGTGTAGGTTAGGGCTTGATATGGTGCTAGTGTAGGTTAGGCCTTGATATGGTGCTAGTGTAGTTAAGGCCTTGATATGGTGCTAGTGTAGGTTAGGCTTGATATGGTGCTAGTGTAGTTAGGCTTGATATGGTGCTAGTGTAGGTTAGGGCTTGATATGGTGCTAGTGTAGTTAAGGCCTTGATATGGTGCTAGTGTAGTTAGGCCTTGATATGGTGCTAGTGTAGGTTAGGCTTGATATGGTGCTAGTGTAGGTTAGGCCTTGATATGGTGCTAGTGTAGGTTAGGCTTGATATGGTGCTAGTGTAGTTAAGGCCTTGATATGGTGCTAGTGTAGGTTAGGCCTTGATATGGTGCTAGTGTAGGTTAGGGCTTGATATGGTGCTAGTGTAGTTAAGGCCTTGATATGGTGCTAGTGTAGGTTAGGCCTTGATATGGTGCTAGTGTAGGTTAGGCCTTGATATGGTGCTAGTGTAGGTTAGGCCTTGATATGGTGCTAGTGTAGGTTAGGCTTGATATGGTGCTAGTGTAGTTAAGGCCTTGATATGGTGCTAGTGTAGGTTAGGGCCTTGATATGGTGCTAGTGTAGGTTAGGCCTTGATATGGTGCTAGTGTAGGTTAAGGCCTTGATATGGTGCTAGTGTAGGTTAGGGCTTGATATGGTGCTAGTGTAGTTAAGGCCTTGATATGGTGCTAGTGTAGTTAAGGCCTTGATATGGTGCTAGTGTAGTTAAGGCATTGATATGGTGCTAGTGTAGGTTAGGGCTTGATATGGTGCTAGTGTAGTTAAGGTCTTGATATGGTGCTAGTGTAGGTTAGGGCTTGATATGGTGCTAGTGTAGGTTAGGCCTTGATATGGTGCTAGTGTAGTTAGGCTTGATATGGTGCTAGTGTAGGTTAGGGCTTGATATGGTGCTAGTGTAGGTTAGGGCCTTGATATGGTGCTAGTGTAGTTAAGGCCTTGATATGGTGCTAGTGTAGTTAAGGCCTTGATATGGTGCTAGTGTAGTTAAGGCCTTGATATGGTGCTAGTGTAGGTTAGGGCTTGATATGGTGCTAGTGTAGTTAAGGCCTTGATATGGTGCTAGTGTAGTTAAGGCCTTGATATGGTGCTAGTGTAGGTTAGGCTTGATATGGTGCTAGTGTAGGTTAGGGCTTGATATGGTGCTAGTGTAGTTAAGGCCTTGATATGGTGCTAGTGTAGTTAAGGCCTTGATATGGTGCTAGTGTAGGTTAGGGCTTGATATGGTGCTAGTGTAGTTAAGGCCTTGATATGGTGCTAGTGTAGTTAAGGCCTTGATATGGTGCTAGTGTAGGTTAGGCCTTGATATGGTGCTAGTGTAGTTAAGGCCTTGATATGGTGCTAGTGTAGGTTAGGCCTTGATATGGTGCTAGTGTAGTTAGGCTTGATATGGTGCTAGTGTAGTTAAGGCCTTGATATGGTGCTAGTGTAGTTAAGGCCTTGATATGGTGCTAGTGTAGTTAAGGCCTTGATATGGTGCTAGTGTAGTTAAGGTCTTGATATGGTGCTAGTGTAGTTAAGGCCTTGATATGGTGCTAGTGTAGTTAAGGTCTTGATATGGTGCTAGTGTAGTTAAGGCCTTGATATGGTGCTAGTGTAGTTAAGGCCTTGATATGGTGCTAGTGTAGTTAGGCCTTGATATGGTGCTAGTGTAGGTTAGGTCTTGATATGGTGCTAGTGTAGTTAAGGCCTTGATATGGTGCTAGTGTAGTTAGGCTTGATATGGTGCTAGTGTAGTTAGGCCTTGATATGGTGCTAGTGTAGTTAGGCCTTGATATGGTGCTAGTGTAGTTAAGGCCTTGATATGGTGCTAGTGTAGTTAGGCTTGATATGGTGCTAGTGTAGTTAAGGCCTTGATATGGTGCTAGTGTAGTTAAGGCCTTGATATGGTGCTAGTGTAGTTAAGGCCTTGATATGGTGCTAGTGTAGTTAGGGCTTGATCTGGTGCTAGTGTAGTTAAGGCCTTGATATGGTGCTAGTGTAGTTAAGGCCTTGATATGGTGCTAGTGTAGTTAAGGCCTTGATATGGTGCTAGTGTAGGTTAGGGCTTGATATGGTGCTAGTGTAGTTAAGGCCTTGATATGGTGCTAGTGTAGTTAAGGCCTTGATATGGTGCTAGTGTAGTTAAGGCCTTGATATGGTGCTAGTGTAGTTAGGGCTTGATATGGTGCTAGTGTAGTTAGGGCTTGATATGGTGCTAGTGTAGGTTAGGGCTTGATCTGGTGCTAGTGTAGTTAGGGCTTGATCTGGTGCTAGTGTAGTTAAGGCCTTGATATGGTGCTAGTGTAGTTAAGGCCTTGATATGGTGCTAGTGTAGTTAGGGCTTGATATGGTGCTAGTGTAGTTAAGGCCTTGATATGGTGCTAGTGTAGTTAGGCTTGATATGGTGCTAGTGTAGTTAGGCTTGATATGGTGCTAGTGTAGTTAGGCTTGATATGGTGCTAGTGTAGGTTAGGCTTGATATGGTGCTAGTGTAGTTAGGCTTGATATGGTGCTAGTGTAGTTAAGGCCTTGATATGGTGCTAGTGTAGTTAGCCTTGATATGGTGCTAGTGTAGTTAGCCTTGATATGGTGCTAGTGTAGTTAGCCTTGATATGGTGCTAGTGTAGTTAGCCTTGATATGGTGCTAGTGTGGTTAAGGCCTTGATATGGTGCTAGTGTAGTTAAGGCCTTGATATGGTGCTAGTGTAGTTAAGGCCTTGATATGGTGCTAGTGTAGTTAAGGCCTTGATATGGTGCTAGTGTAGTTAGGCTTGATATGGTGCTAGTGTAGTTAAGGCCTTGATATGGTGCTAGTGTAGGTTATAGGCCTTGATATGGTGCTAGTGTAGTTAAGGCCTTGATATGGTGCTAGTGTAGGTTATAGGCCTTGATATGGTGCTAGTGTAGGTTAGGGCTTGAATTCAGGAAGTTGATTTTCTTTGAAATTCAAATACCGAAAACCTTTTCGTCATGCAAAGAATGTACTTCAAAGTCTCTGTGAAGAGAAGTCTTTTCACTCTGCCGCCATCTTTATAACAAGGTCTAACAAGACTAACGAGACCCGACCCGTTTGGTGAGCCATCTGTATTTTGTCAAAAGTTACAATTTTGTGATGGGAAAAAATACCTTTCCACTAGCTAGAGTCCTTAAATTACCATGTTACCAGTTACCATCAAAGCTACCACAGTGATCCGTCTCCTCATTATATAAAGTATCTGGTGTTATCCAGCCTATTTGTGAATGAGTGTTCCATGATCAATAAGTACAGTAAACGGCAAGTGCATGTTTACATTCTGAATTATTTGACTTGAGCAGGTGGTACTCTGTGAGCATGAGAACTATTTGATCAGAATGGAGTAGTAGTGAGTGCAGTCCGGCTGTGTGCGGGAGAGGAGGATTGGACCAGGATGCGCATGACGGGCCTCCTTGATGGAGCAGAAAGAAGAACTTGCATGCTGCGCTATGACGCCTGGATTTCTCCAAGGGGATTAGTGAAGGAACGCTTGACTTGACTTGTTGTTGTTCACAAATCTCAGCCTGTATAAGGCCTCATGCGCGTGTGTGTGCGTGTGTGTGTGTGTGTGTCAATTTGGTCTCGTCAGTCTCTGCTATCTGCGGCATGTCCTGCTGTATCGGCTCTTGCCAATCTTGTGATCGTGTGTCTTGTCGCCTCGAGGAACAAAGGTTAAGAAGACGTTGCTAATTTATGTGACTTATCTAACTCGTCGGGCCTACCGTGATAATATCAACTTACAGAACAAACATGAGATCATCCCAACTGTGTGGGATGCAGCACCCCGCCGCGCCTTTCAGATCTCCTCGTCGCTAGAGCCGATAATCCGCGAAGGCCGTCATTAATTAACCACCAGGCCGGGATGAGAGGAGGCACGCCTGAGAACATCCTGAGATGTTATCGACCTCCTATGGAGCCCTTTGTTTTACCTGTGGGTGCTGGCCAAGACTGACAATCATTTTATCCGGTTTCAATACGTGTGCGTGTGTGTGTGTGTGTGTGTGTGTGCGTGCATACATACCAGTACAGTATAGGCACATGCACTTTGTCTTGTGTACGCCTTTGTTCAAGTATGTGTACGTCTCTTTGTACTCGTCTCTGCTCACATGAGCGGTGGTTCTCTCTCTATGTTTTAGTCTCAAGTGAAACTCCGCACCCTGTCCAGTGTCCTGGGTGATTCTTTTGACTGTAGAAAATGGCTAGCATTAGATCGTTTGTTATGACAACAGGAGTGTGCTTAATAGTGTGCGTGTGCATTTGTGCGTGTGTGTATGTGATTATGTAAGTATGAGATCACACAGCAGGTATGCTGTAGGCCGCACACAGGGTTGACTCTGTGACACGGCATCACAATTAGGGATGCACTGATCCGATACTCGCTAACGGTATCGGGCCGATACTGAGCGAAATTCAATGGATCGGGTATCGGCTACAGATGGTCGATCCGTTACAAACGCCTCGCGCTTCACTAGCGGCACAGCCGTGCATGATTGAGTAGAGGAAAATTGGGCCCAGCTTCCCTGAATGGATTCGGCTTGATGAGATATTGGCCAAAGGTTTAGGATTTATTTTCCTTAGCCTATATAGCAATACCTATGAGCAGAATTGGTTGAAGGTTTAGCGACATGTCCGCCTCACTCCCTTCTGTGTGTGTCAGCTGAGTCGCTAAAAACATTAGCTTGTTAGCTAACTATCTTAACAAAGCTAACATATAGCTGCATATAGCCACCATTGTGGCTCTTCAACTAAAACATCTCCAGGAGTGACTGTAGATCCATGTTCACCTTGATTAGTCCAGTAAACACACCATGGCATAATTGAGTCTAGCGTATCAGTCACACTGTCAATCAACTGGAACTGGATACGTCTGATGAATAACTCCTTAATCACAATACTACTGTATAACTATGTACACATTGTCTTAAACACACAAGCATGCATGCATTACAATACACACACACACACACACACACGCACACGCACACACCATAGTAACAACAATACAGTGAACCTTAAAACTTGAGTCTAATGAAGCCAATAAACTCAAGGGCGTGGAACAAAAAAAATCACCACTTAAATATTTTTTTGGCTCCACATTAACTTGTATGACACATTCTGGAGTCGCTCTTGACGGCGGTGTCGAGGGAAGTGTGTGTGTGTGACTATGTAAGGAGAGGAAATCTAGGAGGGTCATTCTTGGAAGTTATCCTCTTCTTGTTCTCTCTCTCTCACTCTTTCTGTCTCTCTGCCCCCTCCTTTTCTCAATCTCTCTCTCCACCTGCCTCTTTATCTCTCTCTCACTCACTCTTTTGGTCTCTCACTCTTTCTCCAACACTCTCTCTCTCTCTCTCTCTCTCTCTCTCTCTCTCTCTCTCTCTCTCTCTCTCTCTCTCTCTCTCTCTAGCATTTGTTTAGCTGTGTTCCTCAGGCTGACAGTTTGTTACCAAATACTTCACAGTGACTCCCCACTGCACGGAGGACTGTTCCGCCCCCAGCAATGTGTGTGTGCCTGCATGCTTGTGTGTGTATACTGTGTGCATATATCATACTCTCACAACGTTAACACCAGAATCAGTGTATTTGACTCTAATAAAGACTACATTTACAACCAGCTCAGTGTGCATTTATTTCGGTCAAGTCCAATATACACATTTTTCTTCTTTTTTTTGAGCAAAGGGACATTCCACTAGACTGGTGAGTAGACACTACAGTGTACTAGCAAGCAAATCGATATTTGGTTCTCAGAAATAAATCATAAGGCCCTAGTTTAGAAATGCAGAACAATGGCATTTAACATCTAATCTCATCTTGGGAGCATGGACTGTTTCCATGTTGACACATTGGTTCAGTGAATTGATGGAAGACATTAGGCAATGACGTTCACCACTGAGCACCATTAATCAATGTCTTGGAGTCACATATACTATCTATCTGTAATACTGATAATGTTATTTGACTCCCTTGGCTTGGAAGGGGAAACCTCGTTTCCTTTTGGGGGCTGTGTGTTGGTAGTATGGTGTGTTTCCAGAGAAAGTGATGGTGAAACTGTCATAAACTGCCAAGGGGAAACCTAGTTTCCTTTTGGGGGCTGTGTTGGTAGTATTGTGTGTTTCCAGAGAAAGAGATGGCGAAACTGTCATAAACTAACAATACAACTCTACTTACTTTCTGCAACCTGATTCTCATCTTCCTCTCTCCTCTTCCTCCCCCGCAGATCATGATCGAGTTCTGCCCCGGAGGCGCTGTGGACGCCATAATGCTCGGTACGTTTCCTCCCTGTCTCTCTCTCTCTGTTTATCTCTCTGTCTCTCTGTCTCTGTCTCTCTCTATCTCTCTTTCTCTCTCTCTTCAACGTTTCCTCCCATTTCCCAATTTAGCCGTTACGCCAATTCCTTCCTGGTCACTACCCTGCTGTTGGTCTGAGGAGGGTGTAGAGACAACCACATGCTACCTTACTGTCTGTCTGAGGAGGGTGTAGACTACCACATGCTACCTTACTGTCTGTCTGAGGAGGGTGTAGACTACCACATGCTACCTTACTGTCGGTCTGAGGAGGGTGTAGACAACCACATGCTACTTACTGTCGGTCTGAGGAGGGTGTAGACAACCACATGCTACCTTACTGTCTGTCTGAGGAGGGTGTAGACTACCACATGCTACCTTACTGTCGGTCTGAGGAGGGTGTAGACAACCACATGCTACCTTACTGTCGGTCTGAGGAGGGTGTAGACAACCACATGCTACCTTACTGTCTGTCTGAGGAGGGTGTAGACAACCACATGCTACCTTACTGTCGGTCTGAGGAGGGTGTAGACTACCACATGCTACCTTACTGTCGGTCTGAGGAGGGTGTAGACAACCACATGCTACCTTACTGTCGGTCTGAGGAGGGTGTAGACAACCACATGCTACCTTACTGTCTGTCTGAGGAGGGTGTAGACTACCACATGCCTCCTCCCGATACATGTGGAGTCGCCAGCCGCTTCTTTTCACCTGACTGCGAGGAGTTTCACTGGGAGAGCGCAAATCTTCCCCGGATCCCCTCCCTGCGACCGACCAGTAGGAGTCACTGTTACAGCAACCGGGACTCGTACCCCACCGGCTTCCCACCCGTCAACACCGCCAATTGTGTTCGTAGGGAGCCGTAGGTGCTGCTGACATCCGCCCCAGTGCTTAGACTAGGGATGCTCCGATATTGGTGTCGGTATCGGCCGCCGATATCAGTAAAATAGCTGGATCGGGTATCTGTAAAAAATATATATATATTGATTTATTTTTTTGTTTTGTTTTTTAAATAAGAAATAAAATAAGAAATAACCATTCAGTACATTTATATCTGTGTTAATTTGTTACATTTAGTTTCACTAAGTTAGGAAAGTAATGTTTTAAGTCAAGCCTGATGTTGCCTTGCACAAAAGAATGATCCCAGTCTCGATCCCAGTCTCTTCCACACAGTGACAGTGAGGCATACAGTTTATTAATTGAATGAATGAAGTTTATTTTCTGTCTTTGTTTACAACAAATCAAAAACACACTTGTGATCCTTTACAATTCTTAAAAACAAAATATATTTTAATATATAAAAAAAAGAAAACGTGGAATATATATATATTTTTTTGTAACTTTTTTTGTAAAAAAAAATGGACAATGGGTATCGGTATTAGCCGATACCCAAACCCAGGTATCGGTATCGGGACTGAAAAAGTCGGATCGTGCATCCCTAGTTTAGACCTCTACATGACGCAGCAGCACCAGTGTTTAGACCTCTACATGACCCAGCAGCACCAGTGTTTAGACCTCTACATGACCCAGCAGCACCAGTGTTTAGACCTCTACATGACCCAGCAGCACCAGTGCTTTAGACCTCTACATGACCCAGCAGCACCAGTGTTTAGACCTCTACAGTCTACATGACCCAGCAGCACCAGTGTTTAGACCTCTACATGACCCATCAGCACCAGTGTTTAGACCTCTACATGACCCAGCAGCACCAGTGTTTAGACCTCTACATGGCCCAGCAGCACCAGTGCTTAGACCTCTACATGACCCATCAGCACCAGTGTTTAGACCTCTACATGACCCAGCAGCACCAGTGTTTAGACCTCTACATGGCCCAGCAGCACCAGTGTTTAGACCTCTACATGACCCAGCAGCACCAGTGTTTAGACCTCTACATGACCCAGCAGCACCAGTGTTTAGACCTCTACATGACCCAGCAGCACCAGTGTTTAGACCTCTACATGACCCAGCAGCACCAGTGTTTAGACCTCTACATGACCCAGCAGCACCAGTGTTTAGACCTCTACATGACCCAGCAGCACCAGTAGGGTTGGGTACTGTTCACATTAAAAATGTAATCTACCTACTAGGGCTGGCGATTCTTGCTCAAATGTGAATCATGATTCTCACACAATTCTTATTTTTTCAATAAAATCATTTATTTCACTCTTTCTTAAACAGACAACATAACGTATCAAAGTGCTTGACTTAAACTTGAACATAACATATATGAAAGTGCTTGACTTAAACTTAAAAGTATCTTGTAACATACAAAATAACTCGAGTCAGAATCGTCATAATTTAAAAAAGTAAAGTAAAAAGTATTTTTTTTTATATATATAATTAAAAAAAATTGTTTTATTCGTCATAATTTAGAAATAAGATTGCATAGGTCTATGAATTGAGATCGAATTTTTTTTCGATTAATTGCCCAGCCCTACTACCTACCTAAGTTATAAGTTGTAATAAAGAATTCCAAACTTCAAATGATTTATTATTAGGGATGCCCCGATCGATCGGCCAGCGATCGATATCAGCCGATATTCAGTATAAATATGAGATTGGGGAATTCCGATAATGCTTTCTAGTCGGCGATTGCGAAAACCGATCAAAACATGAGCCAATTCTCAGCGGAGTAGGTGTCATTGTCTCATGTTAAAACATCTCTCTCTCTCTCGCTCCTCTCTCTCTCTATACCCCCTCCTCCTCTTTTCTGTGTTTTCATAAGCATTCCACTGCTCTCCCTCCCCGTCAGTAGTCGTGTTCCACACCTGCAGCGGTGCACCGTGGTGTCCGTGTCTCTTCACTGCAGTTTCTACAGGGGATATGACTCTATTATGGAGGCGTGGCAGAGCTGGCGGCCGGTGACATCAGTAGTAATGCACCCTAGCTCTGCTCTTATTCTAAAGCTACAGTCCGTAGGTTGGAAAACTGCAAACTGTGCCTCTTCAGCACAAATGGGAATGAAATGGGAAAACGATTAAACCGAAATAGAACCACACGATCTGCACGTCGAATTAGAAACAGATTTTCATCTGTATTTCATTCAAATATTTCATTTTGAGTTCATGATTTAATTTCTCGCTCCCTTAAGTGGGGCTCTGCACTCCTGACTCTGCAAACCAAAAACACAGCATTAAGTATTGACCGCCGGTGGACTCCCGATTGGCCATCGCGGTTCGACTGTCCGAGGGGGGGGGGGGACGGGGGACGGTTGCGGTTGGTTGGCTGGCGAAAAACGGGCGGGGCTTGAGATGGTTAAATTCGGTGTTGTGTCTTTTTTTTTAAGCTCTAGAGAGCGTTGGGCTGGAGCACCTCGTGGGAATTCCCCCTGGTGTGTTTGTACAGGGTAATCCACGTCCTCGAATAACCGGCTGTAGCCCCCCCCCACTACACCTAAAACAACACAGAGGGAGCGGAGCACAGCGGGCCTGGCTCAGAGTTGGCAAACCTCTGCTGATCTTAGTACAAATGATCAAATTAACACTTACAATCTTGCTAATTATTGTATATCATTTTGCAGATCCTGCAAGTAGTGTAAGATCGTATATACGATGCATGTCATTTTACTGAACATTCTTGCAATTGTTCCACCTCATGTCATCATGAATCAAAACAAAATCATTTTTTGGTGCTGTGAACCGAACCTTTTCAGATCGATTTTCAGTTTCAAACCGTGTTCCCGGGACCCAGTTTTCCTCTTAAGGAGAGCTTGTTTATTCAATTATACAAATGTGCCTCTAAATTATTATCTTGTTAACATATTCAACCAGTGGTTATATGCTTCCCACAACTCCCCTCAGAGAGTTGTGCAGCTGTTGAACCCTTGGGCACAGTGTAGCCTATATTAGTAGGCACACTGAGTGGGGGAATGTGCAAGGTGTACAATAAAAACAAATAAAAAGAAAAGTCTCTACAATTATATTTTGAGGCTTTCAATTCAGACTGAAAACTAAACCCTTCCCTCTCTCTTTCTCATCTCATTCCCATGTGTCTCCTCTTGGCTCCTCTCTCTCTCTCTCTCTCTCTCTCTCTCTCTCTCTCTCTCTCTCTCTCTCTCTCTCTCTCTCTCTCTCTCTCTCTCTATCTCTCTCTCCACTGTCTGTCTCCTTCCCGCCTCGTCTCCTCTTGGCTCTCTTCCGATGTCTTCCCCCAATGTCTCAAATGTCTTCCCCAACGTCTACATTCCCCCTACGCTCTCGCTACCCACTCACTTCCCTCTCTTTATTACACTATTCTGTCTGCCCCCACTGTAGAGTTGGACCGTGGGCTGTTGGAGCCTCAGATCAAGGTGGTCTGTCGCCAGATGCTGGAGGCCCTGGTCTACCTCCACAGCATGAAGATCATCCACAGGGACCTCAAGGCCGGCAACGTGCTGCTCACCCTGGACGGGGACGTCAAACTAGGTAAGAAGGGCTTCACGTTTTGTCTTGTCCGATATAGGGCTGTCTTAAATACTTTGAAGCTTCGAAGCTTCGTTCGATGGGCATGGGATTCGAATATGAAAATATTATAAAAAAAAAAAAAATTGCTAAATCAACTCTGCCTCTCTTTGTTAACACTTTGATTGCCTAAGGCTAAATTCATGATATACCATCCCTTGCCAGCTCTATTTGTCTATGGAGAAGTTCCCCTTCTTTGCAGGGCTATAACTTTTTAAATTCTATTGCTAGATTGCCATTATTAGGGCCCATTCAAGGTCCTATATGTATTGTTCATGGTGTAGCAACGTTAAACTTTTTCATTCACATATTCATACTAAAATATGGTCTAAGGTATAAGTATGTTTTCATCTCTTTCTGCAGCTTTCTCCAGAACGTGATTTATAGCCCCAAATGCATTATATTGATGATGAAATACAGTTTGATAGCAATCGGCGCGATATAAAAAATTCCAACTGGACGTACTTCTGGAAGTTACTACACGTCATCTGATGTTGACCGGATGGGCGAGGGGGCGTTTATAATTCCGTGGGCAGCGTTATACCATTCATCTAATGTGGGTCATATGTTCATCAGATGAGTTAGTATCGAACACGGTAATATTACACGCTAAAACTCACCCCAGTCTCCTCGGGCCGTTGGGCGATCAGCGTGGGGTAGACAGTTTTCCATTATGGGATGTCGAAAAACCCGGTCCATTTCCAGGTTTTATAATAGTATATACGTCCAAATCATGTTGTTTATCGAGTTATTGGCAACGGATCGCTATGTATTGTGTCGAGCTTGAGTCCCGGGACCTATAGCGAGTGCCCGGAAGTAATATGGGTGATCACCACTTCATCCACATCACTTCCTGTTTGGCGCTTCTGCCGATCGGCCACCAGATGTCGCTCTTGAACCGCTAGAGGATTGAGAGGAGCTCAGAACTGTGTGTGAAGGCTGCAGAGGGGAAATATGATTCCGATCACAGATTTTTGAAATATTGATATTAAAGACTAGTTAGGGCGTCCTCTGCAACTTTAGCATGGCTAGGAAAGACGCCTAAACACGTTTTCGGCACTTAAAGTGTTAACTACAACAAGCAATGCTGTTTGTTATTTAAGATGAGGTCGGACTCGGCACTGACAGATTTGTGTTCATTGTGCTGCTTTTATAAAGCCTCAAATGACGGCTTACAATATTTCATGAAAGCAAAGTGTTTTGTTTGTCTAAGATTTTAAAAGGTTTAAACTTTACAGCACTGACAAAGTTGAACAAAGTGCTGTACAAGTCCCACAACATAAAATAAAAAAATAATAATAATAAAAAATTAAGAACATTTTTATTTATTTTTTTTAATTTATTTTTTATCTCGAAGCGTCGAATTAAAATTGAATCTTGGCCCCGAAGCTTCGAATTCCAAAAAAAAAATGCAGGTCAGCCCTAGTCCGATACATGATGTTCTGGTGATACCTGACGACTCTTATAAGACGAGGGTGAGTTGTGTTGTCATTAGGGATGTCGCATTTTTTTGCTCCCGATCATGTGATCGGATCGGGACATCCCTAGTTGTCATGGAAACCTTTGAAAATGGCTTCTGTAGAAGTTTCTTTCAATGCCTTTTTGTTCACACGTCCCCCCTGTATCCTGGAAGAAAGTCAAGTCCTCTACTGAACCCTTGATCTAAATTGTATTAGTAATGTATGTTTTAACGATACATTTGTACCAACCATGAAGATTTGACCATGCGCATAATGAACCTCTACAGTTCCAGCACACTTCCCCTCCACCGGGAGAGAAATGGTATCGTAAAATGTGGGGTCGTCTCCCAGGGCTGAACCTCTGCTGTGAGAGCGTTGGGTCTGCGTCCCGTCCTCTCCTTAGAATACTAGCTCTCCTACCAATATGGCATCCATGCCACAAACGCAGCCCATTAGCCACGGTTGTCGGTTAACAAGTATCACGCTGTTAGCCTCATGCGATAATTGCCTATGTCTTTTTTCAAGATTTTTGGAAAAGAAGAAAACGAGAATTAAAGAGTTTTTCATTTATATTTTGAAAATAAGTTCCACAAGGCGTATCAAAAAGTTTGCAAAAACACAACAACCATCGCGTAACAAAATAAGGTGATAGTCCAGTGTTTCCCCTACCATTGCCTAATTATTTTTTTAATTAAAGTTTGCTTTAATCACAGTAACGTTGGCGAGCTAGCTAAATTATACATAAATCGGTTTTCATATAAATCAATCTTCACTAAGACATTAAAACGGTGGTGCGGCACGGTTTACGGAGACGCAGAAAAAAGCCCAAATCCATTCCGAGACAACTCCGAGACTGACTAGCATCGCGCGTAACAAGTCTCAGGGCTAGATCCACAAAGAATGGATTGCACGGTGCTAATTGCACCCTTACTTACAATTCATTATGAATTGAAAATGAGGGACCCTGATGTAAACAAGACGAAAGTCTTTCTCTGGTCTGCATCCCCTTAACAATTGTGTATATTGAGCCGTACTGTATTGTACCCATTCTGCAATCTGTTAATACAATTTTCATTCAATCAATCACCTTGTTAATATTTATTTACCTAATTTATGTGCAATCGTTTAATTTCAGCTTGGTGTAGAGAAATGCGCCGATAATAACAACCTACACTGCTGACACCACGTATCTGTGACACGTGCGCCCCGTGAAAACACTAGTAGTTTTGGGGGCCTACCACCCCCACTTTAACACTAGCACAGCCGACAAGGGGTCAGATGACCCCTAGGCATTTTCAATAAATGTATCCTCGTCACTCGGTCGAGCTCCAGCTCTGTCACTCAATGACTTTTCCTAAAAGTACCCGTTTTATCTGGCACAGTTTCTGAAATTTCAAAATGACTTCAGGAAAATGTAATTTTTGTTATTCCACATATGGGCTGTTGGAACAGACTGAAGTCACAGCATTTTGCTAGCGTCTAGCGCAGGGGTGGCCAACCCGTGGCTCGCGAGCCTCATGTGGCTCTTTGCCCGTCAATGTGTGGCTCTTCCATTCCAAAAAAAAAGTATTCTAATATATATTTATTTTTATAATATTATTATAATTTCTTTTTTTGCGTCACTCAAACCTACATTTCATTGTGGTAAACCTCATTTTTATATTCAGAGGTAATTATATAGTTTACACTGTTTATTTTTCTAATGTAAGCTGTCGGGTCATCTCACCCGTTCCTGGCGGGAATTAGTGGCATTTTCTCCATGGCTGTGCTAGTGTTAAATTAAATAGTTAAATTTGCTTGTCTTGGTTAAACATTTACACTATAGTAAGTTGAAAAAATATCAATTAGCTTACCAGATGAATCAAAGAAAAGAGCAAAACAATTTCACTTGTGATGAACCGAGCCTCGGAAGTCATGTGATCGCCGTCTGTATGTAATGCAGATGGGGATTTTTTTTACCTAACAACAAGCGTTCTGATTGGCTGAGGACATAGGCACTAAGTCAGGGCGATGCAGCAGTGAGGAGAGTAGTACAGTTAGCCAGAAATCTCAATTTGGCAAAAAAAGTACTTAGGTAATTATCGTACGAGGCTAACCACCTGTTGATTGATTACAATCAAGCGTCGTATGCCTGCCAAGATGTTTGTGCTGCTGATTATGCAATGAATAGAAGGTTCCATAGTACTTCTTAGGCCTGGCTGCTCACCCACGTACTGTAGGACAAACGGTCAAGAATGAAATGTTGACTCTATAAAGACACCTACAGTAGTCTCCCATATTTTTGGGGAGATTTGTGTCATCGATAATTCACCTCATACATTTTACCAAGAAGTCTTCAAACAAAAACTAAATAAATAAAACGAACATCCTTACTGTCTTTTTTACTACTATGTACCCATCTACTATGTTACTATACTACTTACCGTAATTCCTCTAATAGTAACCCCGGCTTGTATTTGTTTCAACTGTAGCGGATACCAGGCTTGTATTAGGAGGAGGCATGTATAAGAGAGAGGCCTATATTTCTAATTTTCAAACGGATCATAATGAATAAATCAACATTTTGTGTCAGTTTGAACCCAGTAAAATGTACTGGCTTCATTTATTGAAACCAAGTACTGTATGAAATACGGTAGTAAACAGTGCAATTACAGGTGGTCAAAAAAAGTTAAATAAAGTAAAATAGTGCAATCACAATACTGGTATAATAATAATAATAACTTCGTTTTATACAATTCTGAGGTAGGCTTACTCTCTTGGTAAACATTAACACCATACCATTATATGGTATTTACTGCACAGCCAGGCCAGCATATAACAACAATAACAAAATATACCCGGCTTGTATTAGGAGGCCGGCTTATAATTGCTTAGCTCAACAGTGCACCCGGTTATTAATAGAGACCCGGTTTTTAATTGAATACCGGTTACTATTAGAGGAATTACGGTATACTACTACTTATCATGCTACTAATATGTCTATAATACTATGCACTCAAGAGTAGCTGCCAGAGAGGTACCTTGTGCTGTACGTCGCTAAATGATTTTAAATGGAAAATGTAATGTAAATGTAAATGGTTTTGTTTTTGTTTTTCACCATTTGAAGTGATGCAAGTATACTCCAAGGATCCAGATCATTCTGAAATGTTAGCAGCATGGTCCCTTGAAAGCACGCTAACACACCAGTGTTTGTTTGTTTGGGAATTCTTCTCTGACCGGAGATTACACCGGAAAGCAAAGAATCGTGGGACAGAAATGATCGCATACGTGTGGGCCCGAGATACGTCTGCCCGCGACCCGCACACCAAACCAGGATGCCAGCCGTCTTTATTCACCTGCTCTGCTTGCGAATGCTGTACATGGGCACGAGGGGACATTTCTCCCACGCAGCGAGAGCTGGAATTCTGTTCTTCCTTGTTCCGCTCACATGCCTTTCCAGAACACTGGCTCAGCTCTAGGCGTCAGCCTCTAACCCTTCCCCTGTTGACAGATGAAAAAGATAAGCATATCACTTAGATCTATCTAGTTATCTTATAGATCTACAGATCTTTAAGGCTTTTCAGTTGGGTCTAAGACTTAAGGATACTGGATACATTGCCTTTAAGAAGGTGAGGGTTATGCCTCACTTAACGGGAGATCAGTCTAGTATTTACCTTATAGATCTACAGGCATTTCAAGGCTTTCGGGTTAGTTTTGGACCGAAACTTCTAAAGTGCTTGACATGCGTAATCTGTCATAATAATCCCCTGTAATCCTCTTAATTTGTGGGCCCTATCGCATTTCACTCACCCGGGCCGGACGATCTCCAGAATAAAGACTGTTTAACTGCTACTCAGATAAACAACACATTCTCCCTGCACCTTGTGAGTTGTCTTTGGAAATACGGTCTTGTTTTTGCGTTGTCTCACACATGCACACAGACACACACACAGACACACACACACAGACACACACACACACTGACGTTAGAAGAAGCCCTTCCCAAAACGGTGCAGGGGGATCGTGCTTGAGCGTTGTGTGGGAAAGTGGCATTCTGACAAAAGTTTTCTCTTTAAAATATGAGTTATGGGCCTTTTTGAAGATTCTTCTGCATTCCTCACATTGCACGACAGAAGGTTCTGATCTATTTTATTTGTTTCAAAGTGTAGCTCGCCAGGCGTGCTGGCACTGCGAGAGATGTCATTTCACAAGGCGTACAAATAATATATAGACGTGTGAATGTTTTAATTTTTTCTTATGGCTGTTGGATGCAATGTATTTGCGGATTCTAGTACACAAGCTACATGACTTAACTAAAATATTTTTTAAATTCTCAATTGTAATTTATTCTCGACTGTTTGTGGGCATTCCACTCTCTCTGAAACCTTTTCAACCAGCCATTCCTCCGGCACTACACTTAACTGCTGGCATGGATGTGGATTAAACCTAACCCTAGATTTAAAAAGCCGATTTCGGTGGGGATTCCTGTTAAATGAAAAATTCTAAATCTAAGACTAGGCTTAATCCCCGTCTGTGAAACCAGCCCATTGAGTTTGACTGGTCCCTTTCTGTCGCAGACCCTCTCCACTGTCTCCCATACGTCCTTTAAAACACAGAGGCTACATGTAATCACTGAGAGTCGCCTCTCTTAACCCATTATGTTCCAGAGTCATTTAAAGCTCCGGAATTATCTTCACTGCATGTGGATTCAAACAAGGGCAGTGTTACATTCAATCCTAAATTGACTTGCCCTAGGCCTGAGCAGTCAGGAAAATATGGCTCGTTTTCCCCCGGTAGGCCTTGAATGTAAACAGGTGGACACAGGAAAACGGACAAGTGTTACCAAAAATCACAGTATTTATTGGATAACTACTTTAAAGGGACAAAAGAATGGGGAGCTGGGTGCTCCAGACTCCATAGGTTCAGGATATAATAAAGAAAAAATACATTTTAATTACAAGAAAACAAAAAGAAACAGTGTCAATCACAACCACCAATTAGTGACGACACACTTCAACCACAATGTGAATATGCACCATAGACAGTAAGTATCCCTCCACCATGTGAAAGGAATATGTAACAGGCAGCAATTGGGTATCTTTTTGAGGCGAGGCATATACTTATCAGCCCAAGCTACAAAGTGAGAAGTCATTTAAACCCTGGTTTCTACAACCAGTTGTCAGGACACAATAAATGGGTTGTGGACCTTTTTTCAGGTGGGTCCCACAATGAGAAAAAAAAAACGTATCTGATTTAAGAGTCCTTGACATGAGAAGTTTAAGAAGCCATCAGTGGCGGAAGAAGTACACAGTTCCTTTACTTAAGTAAAAGTAGAAATACCCAGATAAATGAGTACTTTGGTAAAAGTCCTCCATTCAAATTCTAGTATTTGCTATTGAATGTACTTGAGTATCTAAAGTAAAAGTATGCATTCTACATGATTTCTGTGTATTCCAGTGCTTGTGAGTATTTAATCCTCGATCGATTGACCTCTAAAGCTCATGTTAAAGTGGTATGTGGTCCAGTTATGCTGCTCTGATTATGTCTTCTTGAAGTTGATGGGCTTCAAATGTGAAAGCATATGCACTGAGGAGCTGAGTCAGACTACACTTGTGATCTAGCTGTGTGAAAGAAGTGAGTATCGATTGTGTATTAATTTGGTTGTTCTCTCTGAATCAATCAGCTGAGTTCACCCTATAAGAGGGCTTGACTCTAGCAGCCTGTGGCTTTCTCCTGCTAATTATTCCAATCAACAGTCAGTGGCCAGGCTTGTGTTTTAAATACTCCTGCCTGGAGTTCAGTCTGCACTGAGGAGCTGAGTCAGACTACACTTGTGATCTAGCTGTGTGAAAGAAGTGAGTATCGATTGTGTATTAATTTGGTTGTTTTGTCTGAATCAATCAGCTGAGTTCACCCTATAAGAGAGCTTGCCTCTAGCAGCTATCTCTAACCCCCTGAGGAATGAAATGTATAGCACTAATACAGTCATACAGTAACCATACACAAGGCTAGTATTACCTGGGTACAGTACCTCTAGTCATTTGTAATAATTCAGGAAAACGTCTGTGATATTAATCCCATGTGAATCTGCTGTATCTGTTATTTGTAATGTAAAGATTCCAGCGCATATTACCAGCCATATTTCAGAAAACGCAAAGGTCCTGTGAGAATCGATATCTCAGTAATTTGGGGTCGTAATTCGTTTTTGGTCGTAGTAAAATCAATGCAGGGAGGTTTTAAATGCATTTTCAGTACAAACGTCACATAAATCTGCTTCACTTCAGCATGGAGATCAATAGGCCTACAGTTCCTTCTTGGAAAATCAGTCTATTTCCATCCAAAGTAGCCTGGGTGGATGCACATAGTGTAACTGTTATCCAGTTCGTTATTGTTCCGGTGTTGGATTGTGTCATAGTTTTGATACATCATTGAACATATATAGAAGTACTCTGCACTATTCCATTTTTGCATCAGATATTAGTTTGAGGTGCTGTTTGAAACGCTAATGTTTGATCACACACCCCGACAGTCCAAACTATGGGCGTGTCGAGTTCAATCTCGGGACACCTCTGTAAAAACGTATCCCCTGCGAATGCACATATGGAAATCAGAGGTTGTGTGGTAATTTTCTATTACCATGTGTCCCCATGTAATACCAGTCCTGTGCGAATAGGGCTAGTGATGGGTTCTTAGAGGTTTTTATACGTAATTTAGGACTGAAGCAAAGACATGTCTTCACATTGGATTACAGCTACCAGTACAGGGTCTGCAACGTTGCCAATTAAAGAGTTGGGAGCTGTGATCCAGTGTGTGGATACTTCCTTTTGCGTCAGTCTTCACCAGTGTTGGGGCAGGGGGGTAGTACTACATGTAGTTCAACTACTAGTTTAACCACAGTAAAGTTGCAGTAGTTGGGTGGTAGTTTTACTACATTCAAATTTCAGTAGCTTTCAGTAGTTAACTACTTTGGGTCATGTAGTTTAGGTAGTTAATTACACATACATTATTTCTTGTATTATTTCAGATTGAGCATTTTCCTGAACCCACCTGAACAACTGCTTCCAGTCCAGCCTTACAACACCCTCAGACATGAACAAGTCAGGTGTTGCTTGTATTGGTCACTACATCAAACAACCTACACTACCGTTTTTTGAGAGTAGTTAAGATTTTGTCCAAGGGACCCCCATCTGACCAGATATTTGTTGGTAGTTATGATTCAATCATAGTGTAGATGGAGGGATAACGGAGGAGAGAGCAGAATAGTCAATAGTCAGAATAGTATCCCCCTTTTTAGAACCACTGTTTTAAATGAGGGATATTTAAACGTTTTCAGTCTGCCACCTAAAAAAGATTGCTCATTACAAACTATAGGCTATAAGGTGGCCATGGTTTAAATGGCCATGCAGCTCTATGGAGGGGTGGTCGTGGCATTGGAGTGTTGTTATTCATTCTATTCTAAATTCTATTGTGTAATTTTTGTCTATACAAACTACAGATTCTTCCTTCCTCCAAGGGGGCTCAATGTTATTTTAAGGTGCCTCAGCCCCCTCCAGTGCTCCAAAATTCCAACCCTGGGGGACACTCCAGAATTAACGTCAATATCCATTTAGGAGCGCAGCCCATAGTTTAAGAAACCACGTCGGAGAACACATGCACAATGGGTTATTGATTATTTACTGTACACTCCGAAGAGTGTTTTACTGATCCGTCATGTGTTTTGGCTGGGAGCCTTGAAACAAAACAATTTATTACCCTTTTAGCAGTTCTTTCTGCAAAGGTCCAGGCCGCGACGGTTCTAATGACATGTTTGTCAGGTCGTTTTTGACTGCGGTCTGTGAAACGACCTGCAGTTGTTTATGTCACTGTAAAAGGAAAAGAAAGTACATGCCAGTTGAACCGTTCCGTTGCCAGTTTAAGTCCCAGGGCCTTCTCTGGTCCACACGCAAAAACCGCCTGTAGTGATTTCATGACTGGAGAGAGAGGGGTACCTGTTCAGCTGAGGCCAGAATAACTCTTATTAAAGCTCCAAGGTCGTGGCGGGGAAACGAGGGACCACTTGTTTCTTGGGGATGCAGGACTCGTTCTATAAATCCACCCGGTCGCCTCTGTGTCTCTCTCCCCCGCCACGATGTCATGGCGGCTTTACGAGGCAAAAAACAACATCCGTCTCCATCTCTAGAGGAAGAAAAGAGAAAGTGGAAAAGGTTATAAACTTGACTATCAATCGTTCTCTTACAAAAAAAAAAGAAAAAAAAAAAAACGTGGAATGACTAGTAACCCCCTCCCTTTGTGTTTTTATTTTCTCCCTCCATGCCTGTAGCTGATTTTGGCGTGTCGGCGACAAATACCAAGACCTTACAAAGAAGAGATTCTTTCATCGGGACGCCATATTGGTGAGTAGCCCACGACACTGCCGCCACATGTGAGAACACCATCTAGGTGATATTATTGACAAATCAATATCAAAGGCAGTTGTTTTCCACGTGTGTGGGTTGTCTCGGTGTGGCCCTGAACCTTGTTCTATATACCGGTAGTCCTGGCCTCTGAACACAGTTGGGAACAGTTAACCATTGACCAGAACGGGTTATATCATAAGCCCCCAGGAATTATTCCCCCAGTACTGAAAAATTAAACCTGCACCATACGTTGCACAATCCTGTGCAGTTTTCAAATAACTTAACGAGTCTTCTTGAGCGCCGTTTCAATAAATGTACAGATTGCCAAAGTCAACACGGAACTGTGAGTAAATCGAGGGTTGCTTAACATAAGTCACCGGCGCGCTGATGTGAATCCGAGAAGCTGGGATGCTTGAGGTCTTGTTTTCTGCAAAGCAAACATGCATTGACTTGAGGATCGCATTGGCTGGCTCCGTTGTTGACACATGCAGATAGTGAGTTATGAGTGCGGATTAATATCTGCTGCATCCCGTCTCCGGCCCTCGTCTGTTATCGGATGGAGATATATATTGTGTGTGTTTGTAACTCCAGTGTTAAGACAACACTAGAGAAGGAAACCCACATCACCAGCTGCCCGCTCCGCTCTGTTTAATATGTCAATAGTTTCTGGTTGTTTGGGAAAAGTCAATTAGGCTGAACCTTTTTGGCTATATTCACACTACAGACGAAAGTGGCCCAAATCTGAATTATTTGACTCGGATCAGATTTTTCACAATAATGTGACTGGCACAAGTCACATGGAGTCTGATCTTTACCATTCTGCTTTGGGCGATTTTTTTTTTATCTACTTTTTCTCCTATTTTTCTGTATTAATTTTTTTTTCTCCCATCCCAATTTTTTTGTCGTTATGCCAATTCCCCCCTCCCCTTCCTGGTATCTGCGATATCATCATTAGGATGTTAAATTCTCAACAATTCTAATCTAATCTGTGAGATTGTACACCTGAAGGAATTGGGTTTAACCCTTGCTGTGTGTGTGTGTGTGTGTGTGTGTGTCTCCCCCCCAGGATGGCTCCGGAGGTGGTGATGTGTGAGACGATGAAGGACGCTCCGTACGACTACAAAGCGGACATCTGGTCCCTGGGCATCACTCTGATCGAGCTGGCCCAGATCGAGCCTCCGCACCACGAGCTCAACCCCATGAGGGTCCTGCTGAAGATCGCCAAGTCTGAGCCCCCCACCCTGGATCAAGGACATAAATGGTAAGATCAATACATTCACAGCTTCTCTTCTATCGATTTGTTTCCAACACAACTGGACGTTTAAGCATTTCACAGAGTACGGTTTTCGTCTGTTTGTTTTCAATGGACGGCAGCCATTGACGCCCTCATTGGAATGTCCAGTTTGCAACATTCTAATATCACACGAGAGCTCGTATACCTCAAAGGGTAGAGGCTTCAATGTCAAGGGTCACCCTCCAGAGTTGAGTTAAATGGAGTCCATTGGCCCGTCTTTGAAGAAAAGAAAAAGTCATTGTATGTAGTTAAAGGTAGAGTCTGTAATGTCGTCAAACAGCGACCTCTAGACAAAAGAGGACGACATGGTACTGCACCTTGTTTTACAGTTTTAGTTTTTGTCTGGGTTGGATTTCAGTGGGTATAGGGGAGGCAGTTACTACTGCTGGCCACACCTTAGGCTCTGCCAAGGTCTGGACAATTTTATTTCACAGTATAATAAGTTACTAAACTCCAACCCACACATCAGACCAAACAAAGCACAATACCAAGCGGGGATCTTTTGCCAAGAGGTCGCTGTTGACAAATGTTTTTGGAATTTGATATTGACAAATCAAGTGCACATAGATGTGCTGGAAACGGACCCCATTGACCTCTACTATCGTTGCTAACAATGTCTACTTTCATTATCTGAAATGACACAAAAACACTGGTGCCAGCGCTGTTTAGATGCATTGAAATTACTCCCAGGTTGTGAATAGTAAATACTTCCTTTAATTTACCATATTATTCACACAGTGGCCATTTTGCTTTTATTTTTTTTTTTATATATTTTTTTTATTATTGCAAAACAAAAATTATTAAAAGTCAGTACTCAACACATAATGCATAATGAAACTAACAGTCAAGGTGGTTAAAATTACATGCAAGTACAGAAACAAGACAAAAAAAAAAGTCTATAATAACATTTTAAGAGCCATTTTGCTCTTATGTCATGCTCAGGTTGTGAATATGGTCAATAGCTCAGAGGAGACATGAGAACACATAAGATTAAAGGCAGAGTGAGTGGTAATGGTTAAAGCTGCACTCTAGAGTTGGGGGGGGGGGGGGGGGGTGGGGGCACTAAACTCTGAAAAGTTGTGTGAATCCAGTGTTTAGAAGGTGCTCTTTGGATATTTGGGGCCAGTAGAAAAAACAAAAGTTCCAGGCACGCTTCATGTATAAAAAAGCTTTAATAAATAGCTTAGTTCATATTGGGACAATAAAAACATGTTGGCAGTTTTTTTTATTGTCCCAATATGAACTAAGCTATTTATTAAAGCTTTTTTATACATGAAGAGTGCCTGGAACGTCTTTGTTTTTTGATGATGATGATGATGATGATGAATAGTTTATTTTCGGTCTTTGTTTACAGATAAATCAAAAACACACGTGTGGACTTTCAAAAGGAAAAGAAAAAATCACAAATGTACATATTCAAAGTAAGCTCACAAACTCAATGACCGAAAAAAGGAATAGGCTGAAGCACATGCTTATTTTTTGCCTATACTTTACAATTCTTAAAAACTAAGTATACTTTAATATAAGAAAGAAAATTGTAGGGGGAAGAAATTAAAATATTTTTCATAATATATCTAGTATTGAATACATAAAGTGTCACAAGAGGTAAAAACTGGATCCTTGGATCACTGTTTGAAACTAGAAATGATCTGTTTGGCTGTGGTGCACCTACCATCCCACCACCTTCACCACACAAAGAAGCATCATCTAAGAGCAATGTTGGTTCACTTTGTTTCAAAGGGTGATATTTTTGGAGGATTTGTCGAGATTATAAACAATATTCAAGCATTGTAACTACATATTTTAGAGGTAATATTTTCTTCTCAAAATGACCCAGTGCAGCTTTAAAATGGATCGGATTTAATTTTTGAATCTGCATCTCTAAAACGGTGACGAAAATCGCTGACTACGCAGAGCTTGAAAGGGCTGTACTGTACAGACGGGAGGAAGATCTAATAAAGAGACGCTCCATATCTTTATTGTTCTATATCTTTATTGTTCTCCTCTTCAGTAGACGACGCCTCCTGCCATCCCAGCCGTGCAGCCAAAACTCAAAGAGAGCCTGTTTTTTTTACGGAGTGCTAAGCTGTGGCTTTTCCCATCCGTTTTATGGCTCTTGAGTGCCGTTGACTCGGGACAAACGCGTACGGTAGAGCTGAGTTATCTCCGTCTGCGGGGCTCACCACAACCAGCCTCCGGTCGGGGCAGGTGCTGCTGCCGAAAGCTTTATCGAGCGCAAAGAAATAATTGCTGCGTTTGAAAAATAAATAAAAACTCAAGCTTAGCCTCTGTGAACCGTGCCGCCCCGAGCTGCACCGAGGGCCACGTTCCTTCCACCATCCGCGTCTCTGTTTGCTATGTCATGAAGCTATCTAGAGCAAACACCCCCACCAACCCTCTCTCCATCCCCCCCTCCTCTCTCCCCCCTCCCTCTGTTTTGATGAATGCGCTTTCCCTTTTGTTTGTTCTTAGGTCACGAGAGTTTAAAGATTTCCTGAAGAAGTCACTGGATAAGAACCCGGAGAGTCGGCCGAACGCGGCGCAGCTCTTGGAGGTACAGTTCACCCCCCCCCCATCCTCCCCCCACCAGCTCTTGGAGGTACAGTTCACCCCCTCCTCCCCCACATCTCTCCCCTCCACGGTACACATTGCATAACTCACAGCACTTTGATGTACAACGGGCATTGTCCTCTCTGTGCTTATCGAGCACTGACCCACGCGTGCACACACACACACAGACACACAGACCACATGCACGCACACACACGCCCACATACACGCACACACACACACACACACAGACACCCACAGACCACATACATACACACACACACCACCACAGGCTACACACACACACACACACACACACACACACCCACACCCACACCCACACACGCACACACACAGACCTGCTTATCAGTAAATCTTCTATTTTTAGACTTTAATTGAATGGTTAAACGATAGGGAAATTTAAAAGAGGCAAACCGAGAGCACTGGCATGTGAGGGAGGGATATGGAAGCAGAGAGCGTGCAATAGTGAGAGAGCACATGCCATGGGAGGGTAAGAGAGCGAGAGAGAGTGAGGAGGAGAGGGAAAGTGTAGAGAGTAAGGAGGAGAGGGAAAGAGTAGAGTGTAAGGAGGAGAGGGAAAGAGTAGAGTGTGAGAGTGAAAGAGTAGAGTGTAAGGAGGAGAGGGAAATAGTAGAGTGTAAGGAGGAGAGGAAAAGAGTAGTGTGAGAGTGAAAGAGTAGAGTGTAAGGAGGAGAGGGAAAGAGTAGAGTGTAAGGAGGAGAGGGAAAGAGTAGAGTGTAAGGAGGAGAGGGAAAGAGTAGAGAGTAAGGAGGAGAGGGAAAGAGTAGAGTGTAAGGAGGAGAGGGAAATAGTAGAGTAAGGAGAGATAGTAGAGTGTAAGGAGAGGGAGAGATAGTAGAGTGTAAGGACGAGAGGGAAAGAGATGGTATAGTGTAAGGGGGAGAGTGTAAGAACACACTTTAGAGCATTTTAATGGTTGGATTTGAGGGAGAGTTGTTCATGTTAACTAACAGCTTTGTTTGACTTGTCTTGAACCATAGGAATAACATGTGTGGATTATTTAATTGGGTGGTGGGATATGAGAGAGCGGGAGAGAGATGGGGAGAGGGAGGGAGAGAGAGAGAGGGGGGTATTAAAGATCAAGAGCCACAGTTTTTGGTCTTCTGTCCGCAACCCACAGCAAGAGCCACAGCTTCCTGTCTGCATCCCACAGCTGAGGGAATGCCGGCTATTTACATTCCTGCTCTCAGCCAATAGCATGTCTGGATTACTCGAGAATCCGCCACCCCTGGCCAATTAGAGGGAGGGCGAGACAAGTATCCTAACCCCAAGGCCTTCTGGGAATTCTACATGTGTGCTCCGGTGGGGGGGAGCGAGACGGGCGCGGTCTGGGCTTTTGGTGCTGTGCCAACGGTTTCGGATTGTTAACATGTCCGCTGCCTCTAAACCCCCCCCCCCCAATCAGATAGCATTGAGACAGCCTTACATGAACACGTGTCCCAATGGAAGTCAATGAATGGACTTAATGATGAATGAATGACTCATTGCATTTCTGTAGTGGGTTTTTCTTGGGTACCGGTACCACTCGCAGCACTTTACAATGGAATGACTACATGCATTTCTCATTCTGGGTGGAGCCCTAGCGGGAAGGGGAAGCCCTGACCCTGGCAGCAGCGTTGGTGCCAAGCACTCTACCCATCCAGCTACACGGGGACCACACAAAACATCCCCATCCTTATTTATCCTCATCATCCTCCACTTTTATCGGGCGGGAAAGTGGAGGTCAGTGGCTTCGACGGCCATTGTTTTGCATCACAATTGGGTTTAAAGTTAGACCTGTTATTCCAGTAAACTCGTTTGGTGCTATTTTTATTTTTTTTTGCGGGCAACAGCTGAAGCACAATTGGCACGTTGGGCTGAAGATGATGATTCCTAACCGGCCGGGGGCTGAAGGCGGGTCGTACTGCAGGCTAGGAGAGCCTGAGAGGAAATGAAAACGGGAAGCCGAGTAAATTCTTTGACCGACAAAACATTTTTTATGATGAAGGGTTCTCACTTTCGCATCCCTTGGGGCACTGCACGATGCCACAGTCTCTCTCTTGCTCTCTCATTCTCTCTTGTTCTCTCTTGTTCTCTCTCGCGCGCTCTCTCTCCTCAAGTCAAAGTACTTTCTTGGCATGGTAAGCTGCATCTTACAGTGCCAAAGCACACATATAACAACATCATAGTAATTAAAACATTTAGACACAAACTAAAGCCAAAATCACAAAATCTGTGAATATAGATTTGTCATGTTATTTGGAACAACAAACTAATATTTTAAAGTGAAAGAAAATTTAATTAAAGTGAAAAAAGAAAAGAAAATGGGAGTATTAAATGTCTTCTGTCCTGACCACTGGCTGTCCCTCAGCTGATGGCAGCTCCACACAGCTAAAATAATTCTCTCTGTCTCTCCCTCTCCCTCTCCTCTCTCTCTCTCTCTCTCTCTCTCTCTCTCTCTCTCTCTCTCTCTCTCTCTCTCTCTCTCTCTCTCTCTCTCTCTCTCTCTCTCCTTCTCCCTCTCTCTCTCTCTCTCCCTCTCTCTCCACACACACACACACACACACACACACACACACCCCACCCTCTCTAATCGCTCCTCTCTCTCCCTCATTTGTGGCCGGCTTATCCCACATGCGTGGATGTGCATGTATGGAATGTTGTGTATATACACACGGTGACATTACACGGCATCCCTCGACCGCCTGTAGCTGTGGCTGACTGGAGACCATCTGGGAGGCCAGTGTTCTTCATGACTGTATATAGCAGCTACTCCTCCCACTGGGGGTTCTCGTCGACGCAGATCATTCCTGTCATTTGGGTCACTGGCTGATCCACGCTTTCATTTGTGTAAATACTGTCGAGCAGGGTTCAAAGGTGGGTCCGGCCCAACCTCGTCGTGACCTAATTAGCCGGTATTTGTTCTGCAAATGCCACAGTAACCGCCTCGCCGCCTGCCGCCATAAGGGTTTCCATTTCCCGCCGCCTGTACATGCCGTGCGCACGAGGACGTCGGGAGAAACCGGAGAGACGACCCTTGTTGTTGTTGTGTGAGATTGATGGCCGATGGGAGATCCATCGATTCCCGCAGACTTGTCGGCAGTGTAAAGATGTCGTAGCAGGTCAATGGAGGATAAAAAAAAAAACATCTGTGGAAACTGATTATCATTCATTCTATCCTGGGTCTGCTGCAGCATGCTAACCCTGGTCAGCAGTGTAAAGAAAGAGGGTATTAGATGAGCAGGTTGTTGCAGGCCCTGCATGTGAAGTCTGCCTGGGCCATCTGTTGCCCCCCCCCCCCCCTCAGTGGTCAGCACAGTAGTAGATAATCCTTACCTTGTATTTACATTTCAGTAATAATGGAAGTATATAGTCATGCATGACACAATGGGCAGACGTTTCAGTAAGAGCCCCCCCCCCCTCTCCCCTACTCCTCTGGTCTCCATATGGCCCATATGGTTCCCATTTAACCGTTTCACACCCTGTCGCCAGTCAGTCGTCCATACAAGAGCCGGAATGGCCGGACCCCCCTGTGTCTAAAACACTGGGAACATCAGAGAGGGGGCCCAAGGCTCCACTGATCCACGACTTGATCCAAAATGGCGGTGAAATAACATCACCGGATCCAACGAGGCTGTCATGTTACACTGTCAGCCTTTTTTTCTTTTTCTTTTTTCTTTTGATGCGCCCGTGTGAAACCGGGCTTAGCTCGGGCTGGGGTGGGTGGTCTGCGTGATGGTGAACGGTTTGTGAAAGACTCTAAGCTAGGCTACTGTGGGTGTACTACTACTGCTGCTCTCTGAACTACCTTCTGCTGTAAATTGGGAGTTCTTAAAGGGGTATTCCACCAAAGCTTACTTTGAGATTGTAATAAAAAAAAATAAAGGACCTAGATCTCCCTAATTCTCTAAACTTGCTCATGTTTTTATGAGTTATTGAATGCACAGTGAATAAAAAATCTCTGCAAATGTTATATTCTAGTTGTGCAAAAGGAAACAGTTTCCTGACAGTTAATTTCGGTGGAATACCCCTTTTGATAAAATCCTTCTCCTGACTCACATTTTAGGAAAATACTGATATATATATATATATATATATATATATATATATATATGTGTAAGGACCCCAAGGATGTTGGGTTATTTATAGTGTGTTTCCTGTTGAGGAAGGGACAGAACAGAGACTGGCTCGTTGAAGCGTTTTATTAATATGCTGAATAAATGTCTCTACCCCGTCTACCACCACGCCCTGTAACAAGGAAATACTGCTTAGCTCAGTTAGTAGGAACCAGATTCTACCAACGCAGACCTCTGTGGCTTTGATGGAACGGAGGTTGATCTCTCTCTCGCTCTCTCTCTTGCTCTCTCTCTCTTGCTCTCTCTCTCCCGCTCTCTCTCTCTCTCTCTCTCTCTCCGTCTGTGAGAAGAATGTTCTCAGGAAGTGGTGGTCTGGTGTTGGGGTCTTGCTGGAGCCTGAATCGGTTCACTTGAGCTTTCAGTGAGGCTTACATGTCTGTATCGCTGAATTGGAACTGTAGATCATTTGCATTAAGAAGTTCCAGGTTATGGGTTAAATTAATTTCCCCCTGACTGTGTTGTTCTAAACCTCGACGTTCTCACGGCACATCTCTTCGTGTATCTGGCGGGTCGTGGTGGGGTATTGCTGTCTTGCAGTGTGAGCTACTCTTGCTGTATTGTTTCCTCGCTCTCTCTCCTTCTCTCCCTTTTCTCTCCTCCTCTCTCTCTCTCTCTCTCTCTCTGCAGTGAGGAAAGTGTCTTGGTGGCTCTCTGTCTACCTGACTCATTATTGAGTAGAGCTGACTGTTGTTTGTCACTGGAGAAGTTAAAAGCTCAGGGCTAATGCTATCATCATGGACAAGACCCAACGCACGCACGCACACACGCGCACACACACGCGGACGTACACACACGAACGTACACACACACACACGGACGTACACACACGGACGTACACACACACACACACACGGACGTACACACACACACACGGATGTACACACACACACACGGACGTACACACACACACAAGGACGTGCACACGCACACACACACACACACAAGGATGTGCACACACACACACACACAAGGACGTGCATGCACACACACGCACCCACCCCTTTCACGCTTCAACCTTCCCCTTTGCCAGCTGTACCAATTAAATTACACCATAGTGCAAATCAGCTGAATAATGGATGACTGGTCTTTTATCCCTGCTGCTCTCAACCCTTTACTGCTCCTTTCTTCTGCTGCTTCACCTTTTCACTCCTCTTTTCTTCTCTGCTGCTTCACATTTTCTTCTACTGCTTCACCTTTTCTTCTTTGCTGCTTCACCTTTTCTTCTCTGCTGCTTCACCTTTTCTTCTCTGCTTCACACCTTTTCTTCTGCTGCTTCACCACCTTTTCTTCTCTGCTTCACCTTTTCTTCTGCTGCTTCACCACCTTTTCTTCTGCTGCTTCACCACCTTTTCTTCTCTGCTGCTTCACCTGAGAACTTCCGTAAACCAAATGTAAACCCCCCCCCCCCCCCCCCCCCCCCCCAATTCTCAAATTCTTGATACAAGGATAGACTGTATGAACCAACCGAGGGTGCTTTCACACTAGACCCCCCCCCCCCTTGGGCCCGGATAAGAGTACACTTGACCCCGAGGTCCAGTTCGTTTGATTAGTGTGAACACAGTGTGTACCGTTACTCCGTGTCCAGGTCCACCTGGAGTACGTGTTCATGTGTATCCGTCTACGGCTCGCCATTGAAAACCATTGAACTTGCGTGTAGCGTCCTCCTGGGTACACGACAACTTTACCAGTGTGAAAGCTGGCCGGCGGGGGAGTGTAGAGAGGGGGAGGCAAACGTACGGTAGGCCTACGAAGCAGCTGTACCCAAAACCTGGGGTTTTGATGGGGGGGGGGGGGCGACAGTGGCTCAGGAGGTAGAGCAGCTGTCTGGTAATCTGAAGGTTCCCGGTTAAATTCTGGCTCCTCCCTGCAGTGTGTTGAAATGTCCTTGAGCAGGACACTTAACCTCCTAACTGAGCAGGTTGGCACCTTGCATGGTTTGTGTGAATGTCTTGAGTGAACGGGTGAATGTGAGGCAAAGTAAAGTGCTTTGGATAAAAGTACTATATAAATGCAGTCCATTTACTTTTTGTACACATGAGCAAGTATTTAGAGTTATGACTAGTTACCAACGCTAGAAATTTTTTATTTCTTTCCATCCCCAATGCAAACTACGGTATTCAAGAATCTTTTTTATTTCATTTAACCTTTATTTAACAAAGGCAGGTCAATTAAGAACTAATTGTTATTTACAACGACAGTCTTGTGTGTGTGTACAGTATACAGTAGCCGAAGGTCACACGGTCAAACACATTAGAGAGTGTGGGGCCATTTAAAGCTACCGGTCCTGCCAGCTGGTAGATAGGGTTTCTCCCACAGTGAAAGTCACCCTGTAGGCCTGGCCTTTCTTCCTCCTTGTTGTTCGGTCTCTCTCACCTCCGGTAGCTGCTGCTCCGGGGATGTGGGTCTCCTGTCCTCTGCTCTCCACACTGCAGCCACACGCTCCGCTGCCTCCTCGCCCGCTGTCCTCTTTCTGTGGGCTGTTGTTGTGTTTACTTTATGTTCAGGAACAGTTATGTCATTATTTCCTTCAGTATTAGGTCTCCCTTTTTCTATCTCGGCCCCCATTGTCACTACGTAGTACGTACACACATATTTTCTCTAAGATTATGTCATAGCTTCCCACCCTCTCCTTCCTCCTCCTCCAGTCTGTTGTAGTCTATTCTTAATTGTTATAATTAAGAATCGACTACAACCGATACAGCCAAATCCTTGAATTAACAAAACTTGGGCTATAATTATTTGAAATGATCCTGTTCTCTCTGATTTCCATAGTGGAAGCTGCACCCCTCAAGCAAATGCCTGGTTGCACTGTTTGTTTCATTGGCTGTCTAGTTTAATTGCCCCATGTGGGATACATTTAATTTCTGAATATTCATACTATAATACTTGGTTGAGATGCTAGATGGATAGATGGAGATCCCCAGCACCCCTCAAACATCTGCCCCCCCCCCCCCCAGCACCCATGCTTACGTTTGTGGATTTTCTTTCCAGCTCTACCATCGAAGCTCTACAGCTCTGATCACCTAAAAGCACT
The DNA here is from genome assembly GCF_963971535.1 of Notolepis coatsorum. NCBI lineage: Eukaryota > Metazoa > Chordata > Actinopteri > Aulopiformes > Paralepididae > Notolepis > Notolepis coatsorum. Next base: position 125,530,438 of record NC_140172.1, on the reverse strand, counting down.
TACCCTCTACTGTCTTTACCTTGTTGAATGTGCACACAGCACTGCCGACGTGCACCATCTTTTAGATAATTAGGTTTGAAAACATTTATTTATCTGCAAACTTCAAAATGGACTCTCGTGTCTCTTTTTACCTGAAGGATTATGCTAAAGCGGACGAGCAAAACACTTGCTGCTCTTAACGCCCGTGTCCCTCTCCTCTCTTGTCCACAGCACCCGTTTGTGAGCACTGTGACGACCAACCGACCCCTGCGGGAGCTGGTGGCGGAGGCCAAGGCCGAGGTCATGGAGGAGATAGAAGACGAGCGGGAGGAAGCGGAGGAGGACGACACCGTGGTACGTGCTTCTCACTCTCGTGGTGTTCTACTCCACTCCAGGCGTTCACGGAGCTCCGTCCGCTGGGACTCTGGGGCTCGCTCCTAAAGGGTCTTGTTGTGAGGAGGACCACCCACCAGCAATAGATCTGTGATTTATTTTGGTGTCTGGATCCGTACTGTAGTTCAAAGGAAGGCAACACAGTAAAACAATGTTACATATGTTACAGTGGAACTTGATGCATGTTTTCAGTTAGTTGTTGTCATCTTGTTTTAATTGACAAAAAAACGTTATGAGGAGGCTGGGAGCCATGAAAGAGCCCCCCCCCCCCCCCCCCAACTGTTTAAAGAAATGAAGGGCTGATGATGTCATTTTGATGTAGTATTGTAGTGAATACTAACATCCAGACTTTTATTTCCTAGTGTCGAGTCGACGCACATGTTTGCCTGCGGCTTTGTCAAATACGATGTTCTGCTGTGTTGCCTTCCTTTTTTAAGAAGGCTCTACTCGTGTCCTGCTCTCACCTTGACGTGCGCCATACTGTTATCGGTGACTTGTTTTCCTCTCTGTTCGCTCTCTTCCTCTTCCTGACTCTGACTCTCTTGACTTCCTGTGTGGTCTGAAGCTGTACGAGCTGCTTGGGGGGGGGGGGGTTGGTGCTCGAGAAGAACTGTGAGATGGTGTCTTTGTTAATTGTTCACAATTGACAGAAAGATGTGAGGTGGATCCAGCGAGCGCGCACACACCCCTCCTACAGTATATTGGCAGTGCTTTCTGGGGCAGTTGCTGCTCTCGATAATTCTTTCTCTATGAGGCAGCCGGAAGTCAAGCAGGGGGGGCACACTGGAGAGAGGGTTCTTTATTGGGACAGTAGGACGTCTGAGAGGGAGAGACGAAATAGAGGAGACACAGGAGAGAAGGTTCTTTATTTGGACAGTAGGACATCTGAGAGGGAGACTGCAGTAGGAGACACTGGAGAGAGGGTTCTTTATTGGGACAGTAGGACATCTGAGAGGGAGACTGCAGTAGGAGACACTGGAGAGAGGGTTCTTTATTGGGACAGTAGGACATCTGAGAGGGAGACTGCAGTAGGAGACACTGGAGAGAGGGTGTTTTTTTTTTTTTTTTTTTTTTTTAACCTTTATTTAACCAGGAAGTCCCATTGAGATACAAGATCTCTTTTGCAAGGGAGACCTGGCCAAGATGACAGCAATAACACCCGAAAACATCAGACAGCAATAAAATGTGCGGTACATCACACAAGAACATAATAAAAGTGCATGTACACAATACATCACACGTAAACATAAAAACACAAAACAGAACAGTCTACATAACAGTAAAAGTGTACGACAGTAAAATACAGGGCAATACAGTAACTCTGCAGTTTTGCAGCTGGGACCCGACTAGAGAAAGCAGCGACACTCTTCCTGTAGGAAGTTATGTAATACAGACCTAAACTCGCAGAGGGAGACCAGGGTATCTAAGTGGATATGGTCCTGTAGCCCATTCCATGCCCAAGGTGCGAAGCTTGAAAAAGCCGTTCTTCCTAGTTCAGTGTTTATTCTCGTTTTTTTTTAAAAGTAGCCATCTTGTGGACCTGGTATGGTAGCTGCTAGAGGCAAAGGTTCTTTATTGGGACAGTAGGACATCTGAGAGGGAGACTGCAGTAGGAGACACTGGAGAGAGGGTTCTTTATTGGGACAGTAGGACATCTTGAGAGGGAGACTGCAGTAGGAGACACTGGAGAGAGGGTTCTTTATTGGGACAGTAGGACATCTGAGAGGGAGAATGCAGTAGGAGACACTGGAGAGAGGGTTCTTTATTGGGACAGTCGGACATCTGAGAGGGAGAGACGAAATAGGAGAGACACAGGAGAGAAGGTTCTTCATTGGGACAGTAGGATGTCTGAGAGGGAGACTGGAGTAGGGGAGACAGGAGAGAAGATTCTTTATTGGGACAATAGGACGTCTGAGAAGGAGACGGAATAGGTGAGACGCAAGATAAAGTTTTCTGGTTGTATTTAACCCTGGGCCAACAGGGGAATGCCATCTCTGGGACACGACTGCCTTTGTTCTTAAAGGTTCACTTTGTTTAAGAAGCCTTTCTGATTTCCCACAAACTGGGAGCCTTTTCAGTCCATCCAGAAAACACTGTTTTGTTTTTTGAGATATTGGAAATGGAAACGAATAACAAATGCTAACAATTTCTACTTCCAATATCTCAAAAACCTAAACACAAAGTGAACCATTCCTTTTAAAGTCCTTGTTGATCTGCTGTGGCTTATTCATGCTAGGGCGCTCTACACTGACTGACTAGATTGTTGCTAGACAGAAACTAAACGCATTTCCTCCACTCTCACTGCACGACAATATACAATGGTGTCCGTGACGTAACAAACCTCTCGAGGTGTGTGGCCATTAACTCATTGACCGCCATTCTGTTTTCCCATCTCTACTCACGGCGCAAGCGTTATTGACCATTTTAGCGATGTTTGCGGACCCATCGTGTGTTCTGTATTATAGCTATGGAGACAATAGTATGGCTATTCCATGCTAAACATCGCCCCTTTCCAAAATAATCCAGTATTTTTTCCTAGATCACGAGATATGACGCGTTAAATGCATTATGCCCAAATCGTTCGGGTTGCTTACCTGAAACTACAAATACTTCCAAATCAAAGGTATATACCGTACACATGCGTCTTCACAAAATCATCAGGGGGGGGGGGTCGTTTTAACTCGAAACTGCGATCGTTACTATAAGCATGTTTTAGGTCCGGTAAGATACGACGCTGTGATGTTTTAGTTAAAAAAAATACCAGCAGGTTACCATACCTCAGTCAGAAGGTACTCCAAAATGAATAAATCCCAGTCGTCACTCGTGTATATTGGGCATGGCTACCATACGGGAAAGAATAGTTCTGAGGCACCAAATCTCCGGACAATTGCTATGTCCTGATCCACAGTCCGAGGCGGAAGCAGCCGGAGGTAACTCTGTACTGGAAGACAACTGATATCCCCAGTTCAAAAGGTAGGCGTTACTGCCACCTGGCGGGATTCGATCGTCATTGCAATTCCAACATAGGAAGCTGTGCCAGGGAGACCCATGGAGCTCCGAGCGAGTGTTTAGAACGGGTTCAAAGAAAAAATATCAAATGATCAAAAAACGAGTACTCGTTTTTTCGCGCTCAGGCGTTGGCGACGAAACACAAGTATACTCGTTTTTGGCGCACAAAGAGTTAAAAGGAAAGTGTCAAGCGCAGAAAATGCGCCATTTCCGCCAAGTGACTGTTGTCAAAATAGCTGAATGAGCCTTTAGAATCCTCTCTGCAGCATTTCTCGTAAGTACTAAGTACTACCTTCCTGTGTTATTGAGGAACATTCTACACACAATGTGCCTTTTATGAATCTGTAGAGGGCACTGCTTCAAACAAAGGAACAGAAACCGGAAATGCTGCCACGCCCACACGTCACGGCTAAATATAGGTGCTGCCCGCCTAGTAGACACGGCTCCATAGAAACACTATCACCTCACAGGCCGCTTAAATTATTCAAAATCTCGTCATTGTTCTACTGCCACGTTCTGACCTTTAAGTAAACACCACTAGCCCACTGAACACCACTAGCCCACTAAACACCACACTAGCCCACTAAACACCACTAGCCCAATTAACAATAATTCACTCGGCATATCGCACCCTGTGTATAACATTTTGGGTAATCTTTCATGATTTGTACTTGCAAGTTAACATGGCGCTCTGTGTTGTGAGAAGTGTAGAACTTCAGAATATGTGGCAATCTGAAAACTGGTTTTAGATGCACGCCGTCATGTCCTGACAGCGGTGATATACAAGTTCATTACCACACAATACTGCATTACTGCATGGTCTCTCTGTCTGGGTTCATTTCTGTAGAAGGCAAAGTGGAAAGTCTTAAAAGTACTTAAAGTCACTGGACCACTAGCGCCCCATCGCTTTTTCTTTCTGTCTGGGGTAGCTGCACAAGCTCATTCAACGACACACACACACACGCACGCGCGCGCACACACGCGCACACACGCACACCCACACACACCCTACAACATCCTTCAAAGCCCTGGACCCCAGCCAGCCGGTTAGCCAGCTGGTCATTCCTCTCTACCTACTGTATGCATCATATGTACGTACAGTCAGACAAATGTTTTCAGGGAAGCCATTAGGAAGGCTGGGGCTTGGATCATGAAGATGTCTGACAACATAGTTGCTAGGTCTCTTTCTTTTGCTCTCTCTCTGTCTCTCTCGCTGCATGCGAGACAGGATTTACAGGCTTTTCAACCCCTGTGATTATTAGTGCTACTTATTATGTTCTGAATTTCCCCAAGGGGATCAATAAAGGTATATCTTATCTTACTGATTCAAAGTCGAGGACTTAAGCACAGTGCACAAGTCCTCAGACATAAAGGGGCCCAATTCACCCAATTCCAATTTTCTTTTTTTAAACATATTATATATGCTATCTAGTTTCTTTAATAGTTGTCATACAGAAGTACAGAATACTTTTATACAAAATGCTTCTTACTGTTACGCTCCAGAGACTGTGCTAGACAAGATAAGTATGAAATAAAATAGTATAGCATATAATAGAAGTAAAAATAGAAGTCACAGTGTTCAGTATAGACATATGTACAATGTTCGATGCAGAATAGAAGTAACTGAGTTACCATACAATATACTATGCAATGTACTACTATACAATACTATATAGTGCAAAGCAGAAATGGGATGAGGTACAATTTACAGTAAGGTGTACGAGTTGTAGTGCAAATCCTTTACCAATAAATATAAAGTGTGTTTAGGTGATCTAAAGTGTGGAGAGTGGGTGCTGCAGTGTGTCGTTTGTTTAAAGTGAGTGTGTGGATGTGTGTGCTGTGTGCATTTGATGGTTGTTGCATAGTGTTTATTGTTCGTTGAGCAGCTTGATGGCCTGGGGATAGAAGCTTATTCTATCTTCTTCTATCTATTCTTCTATCCATCCAGATAGTTTCTGTGTGATTTGCCTAGTTTGAGACATCTGCCGTAGAGATGTCTGCTGTCACTCTAATAAAATGGACCTTAATGGTGACCTCTTTGGTGCGTTGAGTGCCACAAATGGGAGTACCGTGCAGAAATCTCAAAGAAGCCGAATATCTGGATGGATAGATGGCACTCCAGGTAGGGGGGGGAATATGTATTTCTTTGGGGGTGAACTGCCCCTTTTAATACAAAAGCTACACAGGACAAGGTGTTCATAATCAGACCATTGCTAAGCAGGCGCTTGTCACTCAACAGGCAGAACACCACACATACAGTATGCAAATATGGGACATGTTCTTTCACGTATCTTTTCAACAATTTTATATTACATCCTTGGATCTGTGTTTTCCCTTGTACTGAATGTTTTCGGCGATTCTGTTCCAATCGCATTCCATAAGGACGTGTGCCAAAAATAACACCAAACCAGACGATATAGTAAATGGTCACGAGAGGCGCTGGACTTTTCCCTCATAAGCCTGTATATCATGCGGCTAAAGTTAACTTAAAGGTCCCATGGAAAGTAAATAAAATCACTTTTTGGGCAATTTTACATAACTCCTGTGAGTCTATGGAACACATCTGTATGTTTTTTTTCAATACATTTCATTGTTTTGTATTTTTAATCAAGTACTGTGGAGCACCACTTTCTGCCCTTCCAATGGCCAAGCTGTTTTTGGCTGGGCTCCGCCCATACTCGCAATGCGCTTTGAGTGACAGTCACCCACCTGCACTAGCAGATACGAGAGAGAGTGAGAGTCCCCCCCCCTATGTACAGTTTTCACTGCACATAGAAACAGTGCAGGGGGGTAAAGCTGGGATTTATAAGCACTCTGGAGCTATGTTGTCAACACTCGCTGCTCATATAAACATATCGCAGTTGATTGTGGGCGGGCGGTGGCAGATCAGCGCCTATTCACGTCAGCGAGCGGGTCAAATCAGAATGGCTTGTTTCAGTGGGGGGGGGGGGTTGTCTCAACTGAACTGAAGAAACGGGATTGGGTAGAGGTTTCACATCAAGTCAGTGTTGGTACAACCCCATATTGCTAGAAAACAACCACAAACCACTGGAAAATGCCATTCATAAGAAGTTGCGAGTCTGAACACGGCTGTCTCGAGACATGCCTCGATTTTTTTGGACGAAACCCATGTACGCAACTGGTGTCGAGGGACTTCAATACCAAGTATAAGTCTTGACATCTGAATGGGGAATTTTTGGGTATAAATGCTGTGCACGGTTAATCTCAAGTCTGAATCTAGAGAGGAAACACAACGGTGTAGGAGTCTATACAGGAATGCCTGCATTCTTACACAACCAAAGGTCAAGGTCGGTGGTGATGTGTAGCCAGGTTGACTTTTAGCTGTTAGCATTTGGGTAAGACCAAAGAACAGTAAGGGCAGTGGTGGAAGAAGTACACAGTTCCTTTAATTAAGTAAACGGAGAAATACCCAGATAAATGAGTACTCTGGTAAAAGTCCTCCATAAAGATTATATTTAAGTAAAAGTAGAGAAGTATTTGCTATTAAATGTACTTGAGTATCTAAAGTAAAAGTACACATGCAACGTGATGTTTGTGTATTCCAGTGCTTGGGAGCCTTCAATCATCGATCCATTGATCTCTAAAGGTTATGTTAAAGTGGTATGTGGTCCAGTTATGCTGCTCTCATTATGTCCTCTTGAAGTTGACTGGCTTCAAATGTGAAAGTATATAATATATTTCTTCTATGCAAAATATTTTTTTTCAAAGTAACTAGTAACTGATGGATTCAGATACATGTCGTGGAGTAAAGTACAATATTTCCTTTGAAATGTAGTGGAGTAAAAGTATAAAAGTTCCCTCAAATTAAAATACTCACGTAAAGTACAAGTAGCTTGAGTAAAAGAAAATATTTTTTAAAAAGACTTAACGTCAAAAAATAAATAATACATTGTAAAAAGTAAAAATATTTTTTATAGAGATCAGTAACGGCCTACAAACATTAGGACTGATACGACATATTTTTGCCATATGTTTTGTCATATCCATATCCAACGACCACACCAACATTTCTCTTTCCCTCCTGTTCGCTCAGCTGCAGTCCCCCAGCAAGGAGCACATTCCAGGCACCCCAACCCTCAGCCCGCCCACCCCTGTCGCACCCACGCCCCTCCCAGGGGACGAGGCCCGGCCGGGAACCCCGACGGAGCCGCGCCCGGTCCAGATGGTCGTGGTCCCCGTCCCCCTGCTGCAACAGAATTACCCCCTGGAGGACTACAAGCTGCCCGACGAAGACATCGGCATCCTGGACTCGGACAAGCCAGAGAGCGAGGCCTCCACCAAGGCCAGCTCCGACTCGGGGATCGAGGACGGGAAGATCACCCCCACCTTGGAGGACGAGAAGGTGGGTTTCTGTCGACTAAAAACACACTTCTTCAATCAATAGATTCCTTCGTACTGTTCTACGACCTTGCCTGTATTATTACCTACTATGCTAACATGTCTTCACTACTATGCAGTCAAGACTGTAGCACTCAAGTTCAACGCTGTTTGACCAACAATGTTACTGACCCTTAGCTGCCAGAGTTGTGCCCTTCCTGCTGACTTGTTCTACAGAACTTGTAAGTCGCTTTGAATAAAAGCGTCAGCTAAATGACTGAATGTAAATGCTGAAGGTTCATGTAGCTGCAGTGCATAGGTCACCAGACGTTTAGTTTTAGCCCGACAGAAATGTAGTGTTTTGATCCACACGATCGCCTAGGACCTCCGTTTATTTTTATTGTGTTGTTTTTGTAATTACTGGTTTATTTGTCATCCCGTCATTTATTTTGCCCACCACATTGCTCTACGAAACATTTCCAATGTAATATCGGGTTTTTATGATTCATTTGATCTGACCCCCCCCCCCCCCAAGGTTGTCGTGGAGACGCCAGAGACTGAACAGCCGCCCCCGCTGGCGCAGCCCCAGGGGGTGGTCATCATCATGGTACAGACGGAGCCAGAGGTCCCCAAGATACTGGTGTCTGAGGAGGAGAGCAGCAGCGGAGAGCTGCCAGCTCCAAGCCCCACTATCACCACCACCTCCACCAGCCCTCCCCAGACGCCAACCTTCACCTCCACCCCTACCCCTGCCCCTACCCCAGTTCCTGCACCTCGCTTTGGGTTTAACGGCAGCCTGAGGAGTGGTCCCCCGGATCGCTCGTCCATAGGAGCCACCATTGAGGGTATATCACCCTACGCCACCACCGGCAGGTTATCCTCACGCCTCTCGGACGCGGGGAGCCTGGCCTCAGAGAGCCTGGACATGTCCAGCAGCAAGGACACCATATCGCTCGCCGTCAGGGTGAGTCGCCATCTAATACGGAATTACATTGTAGTAGGTGATGCATGATATCGGTCGACATCTGTGTTTATTTGTGTATTCTATGTATCTGCATTGGTGTGATGAGCAAAATGAGCAGATGGGTAGGTCTGTTACCGAACATATATCGGCCTATGATGGGGTCTTATCCTTTTTACGTTTTAATCACATTGGTCCGATGAGCAGTTTTGTTTGGGTACTTGCACGTGCACAACAGGATTGAAATAGACTGCAGAAACAGACAAAAAGAGACTATTATTTGAAAGTGTTTTCATATCACTTTCATTATGTACAAAATTGGATTACTGTAATAACTTTTATTTATACAGACCACATATAGATTTGTCAATATCAGTTATTTTGGCTGATGATATATCATCCCTACATATTAGAAATACTTGGTAATGCATTATGCCGATAATGTATGAGGCCCTCTCTTTCAGGCATGATGTGTAAGTTATCATGATTACAGTTGTCACTGTTTCATCAGAACAGTCTCATGGCCTGGGCCCAGGGCCAGACCTAGCACATTTGGCACCATAGGCAAGCTTCACATGTCAAAATATTGTTTGCAGAGATATAGATGGGGGCGCAAAAACTGGGCACAGTTTTTGGTGTCCCCTCTGGGTGGCGCTCTAGAAAACCGTCTATGACGCCTGTAGGAAGCTCCGCCCCTGCCTGGTCCTCGTTGCAGTTGACGAGAGGATTGCATGCACCTTGACACCTGGGGAGCAGCCCAACACAGCAATAGTCACCGTTTGGCCACTGAAGCACTTCCACCACAGATCAGTTAAGAGGTTGAAGGCCTTGTTGGCCTAGAACAGTTACCTGGAGTTGTTGAGTGAAGGAAGAGCATTTCTCACATACTTCTCCACCCAAACGCTTCCCAGCCGGTGAGAGAAATTCATACACTGGCAACCTTACACAGTCACAAGCTGTCTAACCTTTAGGCTACTGCCATTCCTCATAGACGAGTGAACAGTGCTCTTTCTTTTTGTCTCTTTCTTTCAACCATATTTCTTTCTTTCAAACATATTTTTCTTTCAGTCCAACCTTCTTTCTACCTACCATCTTTCTTTCTCTCTTTCTTTCTTCTTCCTTCAATCGATGAGTCAGGTTAATGTATGATCAGCTGTTTGTAGGGCTGTCTTAAATACTTCGAAGCTCCGAAGCTTCGTTCGATGGGCATGGGATTCGAATATGAAAATAAAGTTTGATTATTAAAAAAATATATAAAAATGTTTGGGCAAAATCAACTCTGCCTCTCTTTGTTAATTACAACAAGCAATGCTGTTTGTTATTTAAGATGAGGTCGGACTCGGCACTGACAGATGTGTTCATTGTGCTGCTTTTATAAAGCCTCAAATGACTGCTTACAATATTTCATGAAAGCAAAGTGTTTTTGTCTAAGATTTAAAAAGGTTTAAACTTTACAGCACTGACAAAGTTGAACAAAGTGCTGTACAAGTCCCACAACATAATCTTTTTTTTATATATATATATATATATTCTCGACGCTTCGAATTAAAATCGAATATCGGCCCGAAGTTTCGAATTCCAATTTTTTTTCCCGAAGGTCAGCCCTAGTGTTGTGTTTTGAGGCCATGGTGGTGGGTGTGCTCTCCTACACAGAGGGCAGCCTGTATGCCATTAGGCTTCCCCTCTTCCCTTACATCACATCCTCCACGGGCTGGATCCAGTGAATGAAACTAGCTGATGCTCTCTCTCTCGCTCTCAAGCTTAAACGCCCATGCCTGGTCCTCGTTACAGGTGACGAGAGGATTGCATGCACCTTGACACCTGGGGAGCAGCCCAACACAGCAATAGTCACCGTTTGGCCACTGAAGCACTTCCACCACAGAGCAGTTAGGAGGTTGAAGGCCTTGTTGGCCTAGAACAGTTACCTGGAGTTGTTGAGTGAAGGAAGAGCATGTCTCACATACTTCTCCACCCAAACGCTTCCCAGCCGGTGAGAGAAATTCATACACTGGCAACCTTACACAGTCACAAGCTGTCTAACCTTTAGGCTACTGCCATTCCTCATAGACGAGGGTTCAACAGTGCGCTCTTTCTTTCTCTCTTTCTCTCTTTCTCTCTTTCTTTCTTTCTTTCTTTCTTTCTTTCTTTCTTTCTTTCTTTCTTTCTTTCTTTCTTTCTTTCTTTTTCAATCGATGAGTCAGGTTAATGTATGATCCAGAAAAGCATTAAATAACTCCAGCATTTTGAATAAATGCAACCGATTTGGATTGACAAGCAAGTGTGTGTGTGAACCTGGAACATATAGACGTCTCCTCCGTGCCGCGGTGCCTCACGCTGATCGACGTGGCGAAACGGACAGGGTGTTGGAAGGTTTAAGAGGCCTGTAGTTTAGCAGCTGAGGTTGTTCGCAGTATAACTCGCTGTAAGAACCCCTCCTTGGAAAAAGGGACTTCTCAGCTGTTTGTAGGAACTGAGGCGGCATAGTGTTGTGTTTTGAGGTCATGGTGGTGGGTGTGTGCTCTCCTACACAGAGGGCAGCCTGTATTCCATTAGGCTTCCCCTCTTCCCTTACATGACATCCTCCACGGGCTGGATCCAGTGAATGAAACTAGCTGATGCTCTCTCGCTCTTGCTCTCAAAGGAACACGCCAATTCTCCAATTTCCCCTGTGCGTTCAGTAGAAAGCTATCCAGCTGCAAGCTAGCCTAGCTTAGCACAAATGAGCTAAGCTAGGCTAGCCTGTAGCCGGATAGCTTTCTACTGAACACAGAGGAAACTCTTTTTGTTTGTTTGTTTTTTAGATTTTATGATTAATGTGGTTTCGATTTACTCCAGATTGGAGTGAGGATAAATGTACGAGAACTTTTTTATAATAACTGAACTGGATATGTAAGGAAAAGACACAGTGAGATCAAATGGGGTTCTACATGAGACTTGTATTACACTCAAGAGGGAGGGAGAGAGGGAAGGAGAGAGAGAATCCATTTAGCGTATGACACCAAGCCTCTCTGAAGCAAAAATATGCCACATTTTCCATTGGTCATTACGACCAATGGTGCTCTTTGTGCCGGCCCTTTTCAGCAGCCAGCGTCCTGTGAATGGACGTTTCTATACAGCCATTGTCACAATCGTAGCTTCTGGTTGTTTATGGCGAGACCGCAATTGGAATCCTATTGACGGTGTGTGTGGAATTTCTGTCCGCTTCTGATATGTAACTTCTTCCAGAACAGATTATTCAGCAGTCCATTCCGCCAGGGCCCTGCTTGTATAACTGAATGGACTGTCTTTGTTTGTGGATAAGGACATCTTTCTCTCTCTCTCTCTCTTTGTGTGTGTGCATGCATGTGAGTGGGGTGTGTGTGCATGTGTGGTGAAAAATGTGTGGTCGGTGAATAGCATGTGTTTCTACGTCTTAAGTTCGTTCATTCATTCAATCTTCATTTAATCTCGAAGGATCATTGAGAGGAAGGCTCTCGTTTATAATGACGTGGAGAAATGCAACGCATGATGAATCCAAAAAAAGAAAATATAGAAACTGAAAGAAATCAATGAAACATTTGAAATTATTAAAAACTGGGGCACAGAAGCTAAAAGGAGATTTTACTAATTCAGTGCAAACTCTAGGAACCTTAAAATAACACGCCAACATTTTGGGAAATTTTCTTACCGTCTTCTCCAGAGAGACAAGAAGATAAATACCAGTTTTCTCTGTGCGTTCAGTAGAAAGCCATCTGGCTGCAGGTTAGCCTAGCTTAGCACAATGAATGGAAGCGGACATGACCGGTTAGCCTAGGCATTGTCCAACTAACACCTCTCCCGAAGGCTAACCGGCACTGTCCGCTTCCATTCATTGTGCTAAGCTACAGTAGGCTAACATGTAGATAACTTTCTACTGAACACAGAGGAAACGGGTATCTCTCTTCTTGTCTCTCTCTGGAGAAGACGGTAAGCTAATTTCCCAAAATGTTGGCGTTTTCTTTTTTAAGCATATGACCCAGAGCTCCAATCCAGCAATGACGTGGATTGGGTGGGAGATCCAGAAAAAATAAATAACGCACATCCTCCGTTTGTTGGTGCTGAGCCAAACTGTAAAAACAGTAATACATAAGACAAAGCGGGGCTCGCAACTCATTAGTAGTTCCAAGGTGTTTATTTGACAAAAAGGCAGATGCAACGTTTCGACCCTTCCGGTCTTCTTCAAGCATGAAGACAACACAACACTGACATCTGTTTATACAGGAAGTGAACTAAATTGAATATCAGCCCCACCTGGTGATCAGGGGCGGTCCCAAGACTTGCATGATACATTCTATACATGATTAAGTAACAATTTCTTTTCATTTGAATTTTTTTTGAAGATTTGAGAAATATCTATGTTAAACACAACATTAAGACTAGCCCCTTTCGTGACTTTCGGTTTGCAAGCCTGGGGCTTTTGTGACCGCAGTCACTTATTTTTGCATCCCGATCAGGAAAAAAACAACCAAGCGTCAAAAACATATCGGATCTGAATTTCAAATTACAATATGGGTTTAACACAACTTCACGATGGGGTCTGGAAGCTCGGAGTTGCTAATAAACAGTTTAAAACATTGTTAGGAAACACAAGTGGTACTCACAGCGAACTCTGGCAGCAAGATGGCGTCTTCTCCTTCTGCAATTTCTTTTGTCGCATGCCTGGTGCGCCAGCAATCACTGCGCTCCCTATCGGTCCCTGTTGGTCATTACCTATAGGCCATTACAGGGTAGAATCTGCTGAGCGTGTCTCCTGTGTATTGTTGTAATGACCAACAGGGACCGATAGGGAGCGCTGTGATCGCTGGACGCACCAGCCATTTTGCCAAGGTTCGCTCTGTGAGTACACTCGTTTTATGAAAATGATTTAAAATGTTTATTAGCAACTCCGAGCTTCCAGACCCCATCGTGAAGCTGTGTTAAACCCATATTGTACGCTGGGTATCTTTGAAATTCAGATCTGATATGTTTTTGACACACTCCGAGCCCCGCGATCACGCTTGTTTTTTTTCCTGGGTGATCGGGATGCGAAAATAAGTGACTGCGGTCACAAAAGCCCCAGTCTTGCAAACCGAAAGTCACGAAAGGGGCTACATTAAGACATAATTTACAGATAGGCAGCAGTGTTAGTCACTGAAAACAAAAATGAAAAAAACACAAAAAACTAAAAACAAAAACAAAGTCCATTGACTGTCTCCCTCTATAAGTTAAATTTACAAATAAGGTCTAATGTCAAAGTCCTCATTGAGTCCTGTTGGTGCCATCGTTTTAAGATAATGGATCCACCATACTTCTCTCCTCAGTAGGAGATTATCTATATCTCCCCCTCGTCTTGGAAGATGCACTCTCTCTATTCCAAGGTATCTTAATGATGAGACATTGTGGTGTGCCTTTTTAAAATGTAAAGCTTGGGTGGGAGATCACCAATAATGCCCTTACACGTGTGTATGTGTGTGCACTGTGCACTGTGCTCATGTGTGTGTGAGGATTGACAGACCCCCGGTGGGGCGACACAGAGGCTCAAAGCAGCCAAACACAGCAGCTGAGCTACAGGAAGACCCCTGGGCGGTCTGAGTACACTGTGTGTACCTAAGAACACACGCATGCACACAATTATTTGTCATCTCTCTCTCACACGCGCACACACACACACTCGTGGCATCATTATACACACACTCACATTTGTCATCATTCTACAGACGCAGCATATTAAAGGTGTAGAGGGGTCTTCCTCCGCAGTACAAAGGGGAGTTGAGAGCGGGACGGAAGTGTATATTTACTCCCTCTAGCCACTGTCCCTGATGCTGGCCTCTGTGAAACTCATACTGTAGGGTGTATTTGTTCAGCTGGTCTCCTACTGAAGCACTTCAACTTCTCATCACCGACATGATGTCCGTGGACTGGCTGCTGTTTTCGTTCCCCCCCCCCCCCCCCCCCCTAATTGAAGTAGACTGATCTGGAGGAGGAGGAGGAGGACTGTGATGCGAAAATAAAGCAAAGCATTTCCATGAAGTAGTTAAGGATCCTGTGAAATGGAGAAAAAAAATAGCTGTCTTCTGTTTTATCTAGTGATGCACCGATGTGAAAATTGCGGCCGATACCGATAACCGATATTAATATTTCTGTTCTGGCCGATACCGATATATCTGTATAGAAAACACTTTTTTATGATAATCAAATAAAGAGGTATTTTCCAAAACGCATTTATTTTTTTACTTTTGTAACTTATTTTCAGAAATTACTGATATTTTGAAACTATTTAAGGCCAAAACATGTAAAAAAGTATTTTTTTTGTTGGCCCATATCGGCCATATTTTTATATCGGACTGATACCGATGTGTAAAAAAAACGGCCATATCGTCCGATATTATATCGGCGGCCGATATATCGTCCATCACTAGTTTTATCGCTATGTGGCAAAACATTTGACAAATTATTACCTTCTTATTTTCGTATAAAGAAATCCATTGTTTTCTCTTCCTCAAACCCCCCCCCAGTGAACCTCTGGTACGCTGGTACTTTAGGATGTGGGCCTCTCATGTCCCACCCCCTGTTGCATACGTCAAATGGCTTACCTTCCGTTCCCTTGGATCTTTTAATGCTCTGGAAGATTAATTCGATTGTTTGGAATGAGAGCCGCGTTGCCTCGACCACACACACACACACACACATGTGGAATGAGCATTATCATTTAGTGGTCGAGTGAGTCATCTCATTTCACATCTGTCAATGGCAACTGTGTAGATTATTCAAGTGTTAAGTCAGTTTAATCACACACATTTGCATGTGGTTTGAGTGTACAGTACATGCTTCTCATTCCAAACAATCGCGATGTTTTTTTTTTACATACGCTAGCCAAGAGGCAAATAAAGCAAATAATGTTCTAGGCTGAGAGACTGGATTTCATCAGACGGCTGCCACTGGAAACTGGAAAGTGTAGCTTGTCATTGACTTGTTTCTGTGATAACGAAACACGCAGACGCAGAGGTTCTGACTGTTGTGTTTCTTTGCTCTGCCGATGGTTCTGACCGTGTCCCCTCCCTGTATGAAAATGTTAGCTACAGCTAAAACCCAAGGGAAGCCACAGGTATATCCACTGGCATTTCATCCAATCACACCGTGTTACGGTATATGACTGGGTCCGCGGCATCATAACGCAATTCTGGAAGCGTGCGGCGTGAAAGAAATGTTGACAGTTGCGTGACAGTTGAGTGTCTGGTGTTAAATGAGCCTTTAACCCATTGATGGGGACATGGGTCAGATCATGACCCTGTTCCTACATACAGAATACTAGTATGTTCTGAAGGGTCATGGGCCGTAGGGTACGGGACTCCACCTGGATCCCAGATTGACGCAGCGGTGGCCTAAAGGTTCGACCCTCATACCCCTCGTACGAAAGTAGGGGATGTGAGTAAATAATGCTCTCCCCTCAACAAAACACTGTTGATGTGCCCTTGAGCAAGGCACTTGACACGGAACTGCTACAGTGCTCAGTGGTGAACAATAAGACTGTGATTGATTGTGTGCAAAGCAGGATGTTGCTGAGAAAAACCATAGTCTCCAATAGTGAATCTATCCTGGGCAAATACAGGGTTTAAAACAACATATAGTCATGCAGGAGTAGATGATGTGATGCGGTTGTGTGGGGGAGAGGGGCTACTTCCTGCTTGGCAGTGACGGAGAGCAGCGATGTAATCATAACAGTAGGATGACAATTAAGTGACACGAAGAGCAGCGATGTGATCGTGACGGTAGAACAAGCTCAACAGGAACGTCCAGGCATTCTTCCAACACTCGTCACCGCAGGCGGAACAGTCTACTCGGTTAAACTGTCGAAAGATAAGAGGTAGAGAAGACGCGAATGATGGGATGGAATGACAAAGGTGCAGTTCACAAACACACAGTGTATTAATATTAACACAATGTTATTAAAAGTGTCCGGGTTGTTAGTGGACTGACGTGTTCACGTGTTGGTGAATTATTATTATATGCAGATGGTGTCGGTGCCAGTGGCTCAGGAGGTAGATCGGTCACCTGGTAATCGTAAGGTTCGATTCCAGCTCCTCTCGCTATAGCGTGTCAAAGCGTCCTTGAGCAAGACACTTAACCCCTAACTGCTCCCGATGAGCAGGTTGGCACCTTGCATGTTCGCCTCCACCGTCGGTGTGTGAATGTGAGGCATACGTTGTAAAGCCCTTTGGATAAAAGTGCTTAATACAGTCCATTTACCATTTTATTAGCTGAACGTGAACAAGTCAAGAGTTTTATTTGTCACGGCATACAAGTATGAAATGCGGGGGGACTTGCCCGCAACGATTGTGCATAGTACAATAATAATAATATAATAAGAATCCAATAGAACAACATTGTGCAATAATAACGACATTGTGCAATAATACAAGTAATCAAAGTAGGGCATATCGGTATATGTACATGCGTTTTTACAGAGCATGGTAGGACATGATGCTAGGTCCTGTGGTAGTGCCATACACTGTTGGCTACGGATGAGGCACTGGGTCTTTATGTACACTGCTATACAATGCTATATTATACAATCTCGTTATACTATACTATTCTTAAAGTGACCTTTCCTTCTGTAAAGTGTCCATAAGTGTGAGCGTGTGCAGCATGAGTGTGTGTGCTCATGTTAAAGTGGCTGCTAGTGTGTGAGCGTGTACAGTGTGTGTGTGTTGTGTGTGCGCTCATGTGTGCTTGTGTGTGGAGAGTTCAGTGTTCAAGGCTCTGATGGCCTGGGGGAAGAAGCTGAGCCGAAGTCTCTCTGTCCTCGTTGCTGGTGTGCGCAGGCGTTTGCCTGACCGCAGCAGCTTGAACAGGCTGTTGTTGGGGTGGTGAGGGTCTTTCATTATTCTGCAGAACAAGATCTGCAGAATATGCTGAATATTGTTGCTGAATGATGCTGGTAATGGAGACTTGCTGTGAATCAGGATTCAAATTGTTGATTTTAAGAAACAATAATTTTGAGACGTTTTACTGATGAAATAAGTGATGAAATACTAAGTTTACTCTTTACTACAAGGTCTTCTATTACATTACTTGGTACATCTATTTACGCTCATTTCCTTTGACTAGACGATCATGAAAGACTTGAATCCTGTTCCAGGAAACGTCTCTTTCTTTATGACGATAAGAGAAAAGATGATGACAATCCTTTTGTACTTGTGAAACGTTTACCAGTGTTTTATGTTATACACCATCGACTACACGTAGTGTCTTGTGAGTCCGTGTGGCCCGGAAATCTTTTTGTGCGCGACACTATAATGCAAATCGAATCGATGCGTCTTAAAACTCCTAGACAGACAAATCGGATATAATAACCTAATAACTTGCTTCCTCTTCTCCTTGTGCCGCTCAGGACTCTCGTTTCTCCAATAAAACGCTGAAGCGGACCAGGAGGTTCCTGGTGGACGGCGTGGAGGTCAGCGTCACGACCTCCAAGATCCTCGGCGACGACGAGAAGAAGGACGAGGAGATGAGGTTCCTCAGGTGAGCGGCGGGGACCTTCGTCTTCTCTTCTCTCTTCTCTCTCTCTCCCTCTCTCTCCTGTCGCCTGTCTCTACTTCTCTCCTCTTTCTCTCTAAACGAGGGGTGAGAAATGTAGGGGTCACAGGTTCGAGTTTTCTTGGCCTGTGTCTGTCTCATGATCAGACGTCTGTTTAGTAAACAAGTCTATTTAAGACATCCTGCTCCGTTACTCTTAAGCCTCTCTTGGGATTAACAGTCACAAATACACAGGCTGTTGTGGAAAACCGTCTCTTGGGTTGAAGCTGGAAAGTGACAAATGTCTATGAAGCTACTTTTCTGTAATTGTCAAGATAAAGTCATCTAGTCAATGTGGGAGAGCTGAAAATGTTGGTGGGGGTTATATGTAGATAGACATACAATGTATTGTACACTCACAAATACCACTGAACGTACACTGCCTCGGAAACCCTGGGGAGTTGCCCGTGCACCGTCAGTGGCATCTAGTGGTCAAAATATGACACTGCATTTAATATGCACGCAGCCTTTGGTTCCAACTTGTGAATGTGTGCACGTGTGATATACATACTGGTTCGTCTATGTCTCTGTACCGTCGAAACAAATTCCTTCCATGTATTGGATTTGTTCACTCTGATGTGTGTGTGTGTGTGTGTGTGTGTGCAGACGCCAGGAGCTGCGTGAGCTCCGGCTGCTACAGAAAGAGGAGCACCGTGACCAAGCCACCCTCAACGCCAAGCTGGAGGCTCAGAGAGAGCAGATGCAGAGACGCTTTGACCAGGAGATGAGCGTAAGACGCAAGCGCACACGCATGCACAGACACACACACGCATGCACGCACACACACGCAATAGCATATACCCAATCAGTTGAGATAAAGAGAATTATGGCCGGTCCACAATCCTTACCTCATACAACAGTGACCATAACGGTTTAGAGCAGCTACACAGTGACCTTGTTAACAGGTTAGAGCAGCCACACAGTGACCATGTTAACAGGTTAGAGCAGCTACACAGTGACCATGTTAACAGGTTAGAGCAGCTACACAGTGACCATGTTAACAGGTTAGAGCAGACACACAGTGACCATGTTAACAGGTTAGAACAGCTACACAGTGACCATGTTAACAGGTTAGAGCAGCTACACAGTGACCATGTTAACAGGTTAGAGCAGCTACACAGTGACCATGTTAACAGGTTAGAGCAGCTACACAGTGACCATGTTAACAGGTTAGAGCAGACACACAGTGACCATGTTAACAGGTTAGAGCAGCTACACAGTGACCATGTTAACAGGTTAGAGCAGCTGTACACAGTGACCATGTTAACAGGTTAGAGCAGACACACAGTGACCATGTTAACAGGTTAGAGCAGACACTGTAAAATAGACAGCGGGAATGCATCTTGCTGGCGGTGTAGACCAGCCCTTACACTCCAACAAATCTCAATTTTCCTCTATATTCTGTGTTTATGGAAGGAGGGAAACCCCCAGGACACACAGCCATCTGTTGAGTGTTTTCAGACTGATGGGATAAAATAATCCCTTTTCCGCTTTTCACTCCACAGGACAATCAGTAGAAGAGGGATTCCTTGTCATGTTGTGTCTTGATGAACAAATGGAGGATATCCTCTCATGTCCTCCCTGCTGACATTATGGAAGCTTTATATGAAGAGGTTCATGATTTGCGCAAGTGAACAACTCCCGAATGCTCCCTAGACCTCATGTTGAGAACCAGCGTTCTACAGCACCAGTGTTCTACAGCACCAGTGTTCTAATGCACCAGTGTTCTAATGCACCAGTGTTCTAATGCACCAGTGTTCTAATGCACCAGCGTTCTAATGCACCAGTTTTATAATGCACCAGCGTTCTAATGCACCAGCGTTCTAATCAGCGTTCTAATCATAGATTCTAATGCACCAGTGTTCTAATGCACCACTTTTCTAATGCACCACTGTTCCACCTGTCTTTGTTCACCAAACGTGTCACGTTGCCCTCAAGGAAACACAATTGTCTTTCAGTCATTGTCTAGACCTGAAAAAATCGAAAGACCTTGGTGGTTGTCGAGGCAACTTAATTGATGTTAGCATGGCCTAGACCTGAATCTGAATGTTATTAAAAGGGGTTGTGTCTGATCTGGGTGTCGGTGACCAGGAACATTTTGTCAATGACTTAACACACTGAGCCTGACTCCAAATCAGTGCTGCCACTGAGAGAGGGTTTATGAAGGAGCTGTAATTTACCCCCAGTACTACTAATTTATATATTCTATACCCAGTATAGAGAAAGTAACAACGAGAAAAAAGACTGCAGACTAAAAGCCCCTCTCTTTGTAACGAGTGTGTGTTTGATTCCTTCTCTGATCCCTTCCAGGCCAAGAAGAAGTCCTATGACACGGAGCTAGAGAGCCTGGAGAAGAACCAGAAGCAGACCATAGAGAAGATGGAGACGGACCACGCCGTCAAACTCCGGGACGAGACCAAGCGTATCCGGGCAGAACAGGACCGAGACCAACGCAAGTTCCAGGAACAGATGAAACACAAGAAGAAAGAGGTGTGTGTGTGTGTCTCATAAAGATGGGAAGGGTGAGCGCTTATGACGGTTCCTCGCTGCACGTGTCGAGTCAGACGATCTTCTTCAACACGTGTCAGGGCGATATACTGTTCTCACCCGGTTCTCACATGTACTACAGCCACCTAAAGGCTCCTGATGGTATTACAGTATGTAACGAGGTGACAGATTCCCCATCACTCCTGCCACTGAGTGGCAGGGAACTGCCATTAAATCCCAAATGAAGAAGCGGACAATTCTGGGTAGAAAACGGGTCATGTTTTCTGAATTTGTGAGATTTAATCTCTCTGGTGAATATGTATCCATGTCTGCGTGTACTGGAATTATTTGTAGGTTTGTGTCTGCCTGTATCTACCTACAAAGGAAGGAATGTCGGTATGTCTGTCCGTCATTTGCATATCTTGGAACCGCTCATCCGATCAACGTCACACTTGGTGGGTGTATTGCTGAGGACCCAAGAGTGCAGTGTCCAATGTGAAGTCGATCAAATGAGTGGTTCTAGAGAACGCTGCAAGCAGCCATACCGCAGTTCCTCGAGAAGCGGCAATACAGTGAGCTGAGCAATCGCGGCCCCTTCCGAACAGCCACTGCACTATATACAGTATTATGTTCTAATGTCTGTTTTAATGTGTGTGTGTAATATATTCTCTCCCGTTTCTCTAGGTAAAACAAACCGTTGACAAGCTGCCCAGAAAACTACGTAAAGAGTCCATGAAAATGAGCATGAACACCTTCCAGGAAATGAAACTAACCGAGGTACGTTCGTTTTAGATCATCCGTCCAAAGTGTGTATATACCACGTAGCTATTTATTTCACAGGCTGTGAGTGAGTTCCTACGGTCAAAGCTGACTAGCAATTCCAGGCTCACCTGCAATGATGTCACTTCCTGCCTACCTTGTATATAGCCCCCATCTTTACAAGCTATCATTGCTAGCCACTAACACTGACGAAGGAGCTTTTGCTTCGAAACATGTTTGTTCAAGGCTGCGATTAAAACTTTTTTGAATCTTAAGTGCTGGTCCGGCTTCCTGCTTTTTTCTATTTCACAAGCTAAGCAAATGCGAACATGCCCATTTTATTTGTCTAGTGCATTATGACCGTTCCATGTCTCAAAGGGCTTCACAGGCCCACATAAGAACAAGACGTATCGTTGCGGGCAAGACCCCCCGCATTTCACTGTATACTTGTATGCCGTGACAAATAAAACTCTTGACTTGCCTTGACTTGTATGACCGCTTCTCTTCATCCTCTTACCCTTCTCATTCTCGTTATCCTTTCTGTCGCTTAGGAGCAGACGTTCTCGGCAGACCAGAAGACCCACCTGGACACCACGTTGAAGAGGATCATCTCCGACAACAAGAGGGAGATCTCCGAGACGGAGAGGCAGTGCCTCAACAAGAAGCAGCACCTGATCAGAGGTACAGTACAGGAAGTGGCTGGCAGGGTAGTCTTTGAGGAGGTGTGTTGTGGTACAAAATTATATCCATGTCTTGGTGTATTGAAAGGTACATTTTCTGTATTGAAGTATTTTGTGTTGAGTAGGGGTTTGGTTTGTCCTTTATTGACAAAGACTGTCGTGTCAATTAGCAAATTTTTCTTTTTTTTAAGCAGAACCTTTTATTTTTAATTGACGCACTCGATTTAAAGAGGTCCTTCTGCAAGAATGCATGTGGGAAACATTATATACAGATTTTAAATCGACTAATTGGTTAGTCGACAAAGTCCTATGACTATTCGTCAACACTAAGAATTTATTTAGTCGAGGCCCTAGTCTTGAGGTAGTGTACTTTGGTAGAACATTGTATTTGTGCGACGGTGTATTGAAAGGTTCATTTAATTTAAAATGTCTGGTTCAAGGGGTGTCGTTCCATTGTGATGTGAGACTATGAGGCCCTTTGAGATTCACTGTACAGTACGTAACTAAAATACGAAATAACTTGAACTCTTGAACCCTCCTGTCAGAACGCGAAGCAACGATCTGGGACATTGAGGAGAAGAACCTTCACGAGAGACACCAGCTGATGAAGCAGCAGCTCAAAGAGCAGTACTTCCTCCAGAGGCACCAGCTGCTCAAGAAGCACATCAAGGTAAATTCAACTCTGCTTTGCCTCGTCCACTTCGCCGCCATGTCCGTCGGCCGCCATGCAACGAGAGTGGGTAGGGAGCGTGGGAGTGCTTGTTCGCCTCTTTGTCCACATGTTGCTGAAAGAATAAATGCCATTTCAAGAACAAAGATTGTCCAAACCGACAGAATATCGGAATTACAAATTTGAAATATATGGAAATGAATTGGTCCATCTGCTCATTGAAATGCATTCATACCGATCTACCAATGTTAATTTGTAAATGTCGCAAATTCAACCCAATCCGTATGAAACCGCTTTGCCTCGTAACGATGCTTTGAAAATCTAGTGTCAAATGTGGTTTGACACTCGGGAATGTATTCTTTCAAATCATCGCATGAAGCCATTCTGTATTAGTGTTTGTGTCTTTAACCGCTTTCATCTAGTCAAAGATTTGCTTTTATACTTTAGTTTTGTATATTGTATATTTTGTATAGTGTTTGGTCTTTCTTTATTCTTTTTACCTTTTTTACGGTATGAACCACAATCTGAGGGGCCTCATACAGAACCAAAGCATTTCACTGTAATGTACCTTACTGTATGTGACACAAGTGACTTGTGTCATGAACCATGCTCGGGGTACAGACAAAACAAGGGACACCACACAAGTACTAGAGGATTTAAAGAAAGTAATTTAACTAATGAAACTATTTACAACAAATCATTAACGACTTGAGTGGATCAGTAATATCAGTGGTGTAGTGAGTGCATGGATGAGTCGGTGTGTGCTGTATGCAAGTGATAAGGTGAGAATCAAACAAACAAAAGCTCATGGCCAGCTTGGAGGAGAGAGACGATAGAGAAGCCAGTCTTTATATAGCCTTTGAGCTCAGGTATGACTCCTCCTCCTGACACACCTGAATAGGTGTGTCCGTGATTGCCAGGCTGTGAATGACCGGTTATAGCACATACACATGTCTACCCCGTGGCTAACCTGGAGGAGAGGGATGGGGTTGTCGCACCTGATATATTACCTTGCTACCTCTCTATCTTTTTTATGCTCTCTTATGCCTTTATTTTGTACTGCTGTGAAACACTTTGAACTGCAATTTCTGTATAAAAAGTGCTATACTAATAATAAAGTTTATTATTATGTGAGAACTTGTGAAAATGTGAAACATCAACGGAGGTGTGTTTGTGTGCAACAGGAGCAAGAGCAGATGCAGTGTTACAACCAGCGCATGATCGAGATCCTGAAGGGCCGGCAGCAGCAGGAGAAGGGTCGCCTGCCTAAGAACCAGCGCAGCGAGGCCAAGACCCGCATGGCCATGTTCAAGAAGAGCCTCCGCATCAACTCCACCGGCAGCGCCTCCGAGGACCGCGAGAAGATCAAACAGGTTTTTACTGTTTTATTTTGGGGGGGGGGGGGGGGGGGGGGGGTTGTGGGTCGATTAATGAGCTTTTGTTCCCTCTTCTTTTGGACTTGTGTAGGGATGCTCGATATTGGCTTTTTTACCGATACCGATATTCCGATATTGTCCAACTCTTAATTTCCGATACCGATATCAACCGATACCGATATATGCAGGGTTTCCCCGTCCAAAAAACTGAATAATTTCAGGTAACTAATCATTTCACTGGATATATATATAACAAATATTGTTATTGTTTTTTATTTTTTTTAAACGGATACCGATATTTTCCGATATCACATTTTACTGCCGATATCGGCCGATAATATCGGTCGGCCGATAATATCGGACATCCCTAGACTTGTGTAATTCAGTTATGTTGCCAACCACTGTTACATGAGCATCCCTATGTGCCCTATTGGTGTACACGGTCAAGTCCTGTTAACCCATTCAAGAGTTCTATCTTGGATTCTAGAACTCCCAGTTGCCGTTGTTAGACGATCTGCACAGAGGTGTAAGATTATAGCAACTGGAAAAGTTTGAAATAATTCTGCAATGAATATAATATAGCCCCTTTCATACAATAATTGCAGCCCAAAGTGCTTCACAGCAGAAAATATGAAAGATTCAGCAGTGAATATGTATATACAGTACACTCCTCCCAACTTTGTCAACAACGCTATCCAGAAACTTGGGTCATTTTCCAATTTCACCTGCAAAAAAGATTTTATTCTGAATCGACATGTATACGATATTGCATACGAAACAAATTGGATCTCTAAATGTGAAATTATTTTTACACTTGTCACAATTTCTGGACAGCGGCAATGTGCGTCTTCTATGTCCCGGGAGATAAACCCGTCCCTATTGTTGAACTCCATGGCTTTCAGTGGCCAGTAGCCATTGTGTTGCATCATCATCAGAATATGCAGTTCCAGAATTCTCACTATGTGAGATTATACACCTCAACTCTCCCTCTCTGTCTCTCCTCTCTCTCTGTCTCTCTCTCTCTCGCTGTCTCTTGCTCTCTCTCTTTCTCTCTGTCTCTCTTTCTGTCTCTCTCGCTCGCTCTTGCTGTCTCTTGCTCTCTCTCTTTCTCTCTGCCTGTCTCTCCTCTCTTGCTCTCTCTCTCTCTGCCTCTCTCGCGCTCTCTCTCTTGCTGTCTCTTGCTCTCTCTCCATCTCTATTCTCTCTCTCTCCCTCCCTCTCCTCTATCTCTCTCTCACTGTCTCTTGCTCTCTCTCTCTCCCTCCTCTATCTCCTTCTCCTCTCTCTCTCCCTCCCTCTCTCCTCCCTCCCTCTCTCATCCCTCTATCTCTCCCTCCCTCTCTCTCCCTCCTCTATCTCTCTCTCCCTCCCTCTCCTCTCTCTCTCCCTCTATCTCCCTCTCTCCCTCCCTCTCTCTCTCCCTCCTCTATCTCTCTCTCCCTCCTCCCTCTCTCCTCTCTCTCTCTCCCTCCCTCCAGTTCTCGCAGCAGGAGGACAGGAGGCAGAAGGCAGAGCGGCTCCACCAGGTGCAGAAGCACGAGAACCAGATGAGGGAGATGACGGGTCAGTGTGAAGGCAACGTCCGGGAGCTGCAGCAGCTACAGGTGATGATGGACCAGCTTCTATTTCCCTCCTACTGTTGAGACTGAGAGGTTATCTATCTTTAATACACCTTGAAGGGGCAGATGTGTCTGAGAGAAACCACACCAAGTAAGTTCTGGCTTAAACATCTAGCCCAGGGACTACAACTGAAAACGAGCAACCCTGCTAATGTTGGCATATTTCGTTTTTAATTTGTATTCATTTATAAATGTATAACTGTTGATTGATATGCACTGTCCCTGATCAAATAAACTGAGTAAACTAAACTCTGTAAACTAAACTAGAGATGAGATCCCACACGATTATGGGAAATGCATTTTACAGTCTTCTCCAGTGTCGGGACGAAAAGATGCATACCAATTTCCTATCCGGCTGCAAGCTAGTCTAGCACAGCACAAATTAATAGTGGATTAAAAGTGGATACGGATCAACTAGCCTAGTTGTTGGCCAAAAACACCTCTCCCAGAGTTTTAAGCTAGGCTAGCTAATCCATGAAAACATGAAAAGGTTTGAGAACCACTGGTGGAGTAGCTGGTCCCCTTCTGGCTGGTTTCCTTTAGTTAGGGGGACCATACAGTATTTTGATTTCCAAAAAAAGAGCACATGCTGGCCCCAGCCTTGAGATACATAATGATACTCAAAGTTTACTCGAATGCCTTATTGTTATACTATATTTAAAGTATGCCGACTCTGTATGGATGGAAAATGATTATTTATATTATTTTATATAACACAATAATATCTCTCTATAACCAAAGACACACCAAACCAAAGTTACTCAACAATCAACATGCTTTATTATGCCTAAAATGATCTCTCTGACAAATCTCAATGGCCCAAGAATAACTTAAAAATCAACCTGTAACAAAATATAGCTCTCTTTTCAAGTCTTACTGGACAACAATAAATAAAAAATAAATGAAATAATGTTCTAAATAATACCTTCTGTAGAAAATCCAGCTTTAACAAATTATCTCTATCTTTTCAATGTAAATAATTAAATGGTAACCTCACAAAACAAACAACCTCACGTTCGAATGCCACCTCAATCGACAAATTCCGTGCCTCGGTTCTCGAGTTACATGACGATATGTCATGCAAGCGTCTTTTTACGCACTGCATGTCTTTGAAACCCAGACATTTTCATGAATTTATAAAAAGAGGGCAAAAGAGGACGTTTGGTCACCCTACCTTAGTCCCTGTCCATCTCTTGCACTTTCTCTCTAGCCTTCTATCCGAACCGTCTGCATCCGTTGTGTGACGTATGAACGTCTCCAGTGAAAAGGCCAGTGCACGATACCGGTACTGTGTACATGGATGATCTGCAGTTGCTGACCGTGTCATGTTTTGGTTTCAGAATGAGAAATGCCACCTGTTGATTGAGAACGAGACTCAGAGGCTCAAGTCCCTGGACGAGCAGCACAGCCATCAGCTCAGAGACTGGAGGGAGCAGCTCAAGCCTAGGAAGAGGGTACGTGTTTATGATTGGAGTACACAGATAAATTACTACTCTACTGTAACTACATTTTGCAGTAGTTTGGCTGGAGCTTAATTTAATGTAACTCTCAATTCGATTTTCTTTCCCTCCAGTAAAAATGTTTTAGTGATGTAAAAATCGAGGTTTTTAACCACATCTCCCCTCTATCTCTCCTTTCCTTTCCTTCCCTTCCCTCCATCCCTTCCCCCCAGGTCCTCGAGGATGAGTTGACGCTGAAGAAGAGAGAGCAGGAGGTCTTCTTCAAGATGAGTCAGGACTCTCAATGCCAGAACCCCAGTTCACCCAACAAACTTACCAAGTTCCTGCCTTACGCCGACTCCTCCACCACGTAGAAAATAGTCCTCAAGCTGTGAAACGTCTCAGCTCGCTACCGTCAGGACCAACACACACACACACACACCTGAAGGCCTAGTATTGCCTCCTGCCACTTTGCATGGCAGAAAAGTTAATCTTCCTGGAGTTTCCTCTTTTTATTTTTGGTAAATATTATATTTTAATTAATTTGAGGTATTTTACTTGGGTTAACAAACAAACGTTTTGCATTTAATGGATCAACAACACCACACAAATATCAGGAGACTTGATTATATCTGCTTGCATCCAGGATTTTGATTTCTTCCGTTATGTCCTGCCTGTTTACCAATGAAACGTGAGGTGTAACTTTATGCAGTGGCTGTTATACAAATGCAGGGTTGGGATCACTTCAATTAATGAAGGAAGTGGTTTTTTTTTTAAACAATTTAAATACTGACTGCTGACCCAAAAGAGAACAAATGTTCCGTCATTAGCAAGTAAACAGCCATTTCCGTTTTCTTCTTCTTCTTTTTTTAGTATTGATTTGAATTGGAAGTGACCTGATTCCAACCCTGGTCTAATGGCGCCCGGCTATGGATATTTAAGAGGGAGACACACAAGGCTTTTGTGTGACTTAAGAAGTAGCTCATTGTCCAAAGATACCCAGCAAAGAATTTCCTCCCACGCAATGATGAAAAAGTCTTACTGTCTCGTGCAATGCTGTCGAGTTGTAGCTATAGTCACTAAGCACTTTTTGTTTCCCTTACAATGTCATTGGCCTCCTTCCAAAGATTGTACTAAAAACAACAAAACAACAATCTGATTTACTATTATATATTTGTTTATGTGCCTTGGCTCTATAGCCTTTACAAACTTTTTGTAACTCGAACATCTCAAATTCAGAGATGCACGCTTTCTGCATCCAGTTGCCAAATTCTGTTCTCCTCATTTTTATGTATAAAGCAGAGCTTGATTTTCAGGATTTCTTTTGTTTTTATGTATAGGACATTCCTAAAGTGAAAATCTAGATTCAGCACTGTAAATATTAATTTAAAAATAAATTGAAAGTATTTACAACCAACACCTAAGGTTTGAAGGATCTGCATATTAAGTTTTATTTCTTGTTTAAAATGGTGTGGGGGACGACATATTTAAATTTGATTGAAATTATACGTTTAAAGTCATTATTTAGGGGTGATATTTTAACAATCTAGTGAAGGCGATGTAGTGCGTCATTTAAAGTGTTATGTCATTTGACATGTTGTGTTCCTATTTCTTATTTTTACTGTAAAAGCTATATCACACTGGATGAGAACCGACCAAGCCAAAGCAAAAAATACTGTTGTCTTCTTCGAAGGATCTTACGAAATATAAGGTTAATTAAATCTAAATAAAAAGTTTATAAAGTGTATAATTGGGTGTTCATGTTTATATTAAATGCACGGTGTATAATTGAGTTCATATGTTTATATTAAATGCACGGCCTGCTAACCAAAGTGCAATATGTCATTGTTGCTTTCGAGGGGTTTATCTTTCCACCAAAGTGTGCCTTTCCTTGCACTGAGACGGGGGAATAATACTATATAGACTTAAACTATTCCACAGCGGAATATCTTGCTGCCTTTTGAATTGGTGTTATGGTGATTTCTAAACCAGCGTGACCTGCTGTACATTGAAAGTGAATCCGTCAATCGGGTACAGCTGAATCTGCTCTCGCTAAGGTGTATTTCGTGTGTCTCTCGTTCTTTCTGTCATGTTTTAATTGCTACACATCCATGTCTTCCTTTGCCTCGGTTTACATAACGTTATTTGTGTGAGGGAGGGGTGTGAATGAAACTGTCCATCAGAATTGAACCACTGTTGTAAATACATTTTAATAAACCTAGATTTTCTAATACCTACACCCGCGTTTCTTAGTGTCGTCAGTGATGCGTTAACGGCCAGCGATCCTCGAATTGCTTGTATTAAATGATTGATTTAATTGTGGAATTTGGAAAAGGGCTGAAGTGTGTGCTTCATGGGGCTGCATCCATGCTATATTCTTCCATGTTTGAAGAAACGGTTGCCATGTGTTGATATAGACTGGTAACAACTGGTTTCTTGTTACCAATCGGCAATAAGTTGCCCCCTACCTGTGCTGAGCTGTGGCGCTCAAAAGGTCATGGAGAAACCATGGCACTCCCCTAGGCTGGACAAGATATGCCTCCTAAAGTGCCTAAACGGAAGTACAGGCTACAGGCGTTCCGGTTTCGACAAAACTAGAAACGTGTGAAGTGCACAATATTTCCTTGTTTAAGCCACTGCAACGGCTTTGCCTGAAGAATTTACTCCATGACCGGGAGGGACGTTCTCGCTTGTTTGCCGACAGGATTCGGGGAAAAGTTTGGTCCGTTCGGAGGCAGCTGACCGGGGAAGTACATACACCGGAAATTCGACCCCATAGACCCCAAGTAGTTCTTTACCAGGCTTTATCTCACGGAGATAAAACTGGGAACGAGGTTAGCACTCCCCTGACTAAAAGTATAATGGCGCTCTATGGAGAAACCACGGCACCCCCTACTAAAAGTATAATTGAGCTCTATGGAGAAACCATGACACTCTCCTGACTAAAAGTATAATGGAGCTCTATGAAAAAACCATGGCACTCCCCTGACTAAAAGTATAATGGAGCTCTATGGAGATATCATGGCACTCCCCTGACTAAAAGTATAATGGAGCTCTATGAAGAAACCATGGCACTCCCCTGACTAAAAGTATAATGGAGCTCTATGGAGATATCATGGCACTCCCCTGACTAAAAGTATAATTGAGCTCTATGAAGAAACCATGACACTCCCCTGACAAAGTATAATGGAGCTCTATGAAGAAACCATGGCACTCCCCTGACTAAAAGTATAATGGAGCTCTATGAAGAAACCATGGCACAGGCACTCCCCTGACTAAAAGTATAAAGGAGCTATATGAAGAAACCATGGCACTCCCCTGACTAAAAGTATAATGGAGCTCTATGGAGATATCATGGCACTCCTGACTAAAGGTTGTTTCAAACGAAAATGGCTGGATGTCATTGGACGCCAAATTAGCGTTAAGTCTTTCACCTTTTAATGTACTTGCTTTGGCATGGATTGATTGTTTAGATTTGATAGATGGCGAACAAATGCAAATATATTGTAGTCTGCCCCGTTCTGACCAGGGTTACGTTCATTTTTGCCTCTTTGATGCACGTGCACGCGGAGTCTGACGTGAACGAGAAACCATTCTATGAGAAATATAATTAATTGGTGTTTTTAAGTTACAGTGGAACAATAATACCAGGCTATTCCCCCCCCCCCCCCCCCCAACGTTTATTAATTAAAAAAAATCCAATTATTAAACTCCTTCTGCGTAGGCTTAGTACACACAATCTGACCGTTTGGAAAATTGGAAATGTTTATTGACTTTATATGAAAGTAAAGGGAAGAATCAATGAAGGGGAAATACATGAGAAGCAGATACAGGGGTTACAGTACTTAGGGGAATGATTCACACAACCATCCCATACCGTTTTTTTGCATTGTAGTGTTGACATACCTGCCTCACTCTGACCTTAGTAAACATATATGTAAAATACAAACCAATGTACCGGACGTTCTCTCTCCACAAAACACTTTATAGTGTTCACCATGGACAACATGGCGGACATCTGAACAGTAGGTGGAGGGTGGTGTAACATATTTTTTTTGATCCTGTTTTTCTCCTCCTGTTTTTCTGTGTTTTTCTCCCATCCCAATTTAGTCATGCCAATTCCCCCCTCCCCTTCCTGGTCGTTGCTCGCATGTGCCCCCCACTGGTCGGTCTAGGGAGGGTTGATAGATAGTATCGCATGTCCCCTCCGATACATGCGGAGTCAGCCAGCCACTTTTCACCTACCAGCGCGGACTCTCATTGGTGAGGTGTAACGTGTGGGAGGCTCACACTACCCTCACCATCTCCCTCCCTCGCTGTGCAGGCGCCCTGACCGACCTGTAGGAGTCGCTGTTTACAACGACCAGATTACCACCCACCGGCTTCCGTCCCGCTGACTGCCAATTGAGCCAGTATGACGGCCGGCCAAGCCAGAGGCAACGCTGACAGCCGGATTCGATACCGGTGTCTCTCGCGTTGGTGACGAGTGCTTAGTCCGCTGCGCCACCCAGCCGCCCTAGGGTGGTGTAACATTATATAGCAACTAGGAGCAGAACAGATTGACAGTTTGAAGAAATTCTGCAATGTATATGTCGGCTATATACGCTCCTCCCAGCCTTGTCAATGACGCTATCCAGAAACTTGCCTCGTTTGCCAATTTCATTGCCATTTTTTTTTTTAAATCTGTAACTACATGTATACGAATTTCCGAATCGCTGAACGTGAAACGATTTTACGCGTTGTCACAATTGTATACAAAAGCAATTGAGTGATGTTTCTGGACAACAAGCAACAAGTGTGTCTCCTCGTCCCAGGAGACAAACCCATCTCTATTTTTTCTTTGTTTCCACGATTTCCGTTAAAACATTTCCAACCAAATTCCTTCCCGCCCCTTCTTCTTGTTCCCCTCCAACCCCACTCATGTCCACGTTACTACAGAATAAAGAGACGTCGACGTGTCCTCGCGGCGAGCACAATGGCCGCAGTGTGAACACGGTCAACTGCAGATGGACAATTGGATAAAAGTGACAACAGTTATGATAGGACTTTTCATTACTGTACAATAAAAACTACTTCTCTATGTCGACCGTGCTTGAGACCAGTCAAGCACTTAATGTTAAAACATTTATACAATGCTCATATAATGCTAGTGTTATTCAAGCAAAAATATTCAGTCTGTATACAGGATAGGCCGTACACGTAACAATACTGCCAATCATTGCACAAATCACTGTTTATCTCCCATCTTCCTAGACCATCTAAGATATCTGCTACAGTATGTGTTGGGGCTGCATGTTCTAATCTAGACCATCTAAGATCTCTGTTACAGTATGTCTTAGCCAATCAGTCCATTGATTGGTCAGTTTGGTATTAGTTGACTGTTTGGTAGAGACTTTGTTGTTGTTGGTCAATTAGGAATTTTTCATGTAACCCTGAAAAACGATAAGCACATCTCTGGCAAGCACAAGATATGACGAGTTCCTTCAGCATGATAGCATGTCGGAAACTATTTTACAGGGTTAAGTCAATGAAATCAACTAACTATGACTGTTAGTGGACTAAGCCTCTACAGTCAAGAATGTAGTAGAATACAGTCAGCCCTAGTATGTATGCAAATTTACTTGAGAAATGAAGATGAGTATGGTTCTATTTGGGTGTGTGACAGATTTATGATGAGGGTGAAATATATTAGGCGTTTTTCACTTAAACCTTAGTGGAAATGTCTGTCTGCAGTGTCCCAGTGCTGGGTCTGATTGAAACACACTTGAGCTATGGCATTCTTCTCCATGTGGTGCAATACTTAAAACTCTATCTCATCTGAAGAGACCAGAAAAGTGCACATCTGTGTAAAAAAAAAAAAACAAGAAAAAGAAAACGTAAGAAGAAATTATCATTACATTGACATGAAAACAGTATAAATTGTTCTAGTCAGCACTTTGAATTTACTTGGCAAGAAGACTCCTCATGTGGTCATTCTTAAAGCACTTGAAAGACCAGACGTCCTTTTGAACTCCCCCAGAGAGGTCCGGTCGCAGTCTTTGTAAACGGCAAAGGATTTTGTTGACGAGAAGTGACTATTGGCAGGACGTGAATATGAATCTTGCGAATTATCACGAAGCATAGGCCTCTCTTCCATATGCATTGCATTGTCCAGCGAAGCTTTTGAGCATCCGGGAGGGACCATCTCACTAGAATTGCATATACTGTATCTAAGCATTGAAGCACTTGGCATATTATCTTGAGGCACAATAATAGCATAGAAGGCGTGGACGTCGATACATGTAGGCCTGCTCCTGCTCTAGGCTTATAATACACAATTGTAAAAATGGTTTGAGAAAACTTAGGTTTGAGTAACATATGGCACAAAAAGGCAAACAACTTGATTTTCCCAAGATGTGATGTCATATCTGGATAAAAAGCAAAAAAGTAAACACAAAACACAACAAAACACGTATTGCTGGTTCATACTCGCTTGATTATCTATAAATGGAATGTAACAAAAATGCCTCAATTTAAAAAGTGTACCTTTAAATAAAAAAAGGCTAATTAAATACAAAATAGCGCTATTCTTTTTTTTCTTCATTTTATTATTATTATTTTATAAAAAAAACAAAAAAAACAGGGGGGGGGGGGGCATGGAGCTGAGGAGACATTCAGTACCTAAGGCTTCTTGCTCAGGTAATTCGAGGGGATCCAGCCCTCCATTTCTCCTCCTACTTTTTTACAGAACCACCAGCCGCTGCTGTTCTTCTCCAGCACCTCGAACACCGTACCCACCTTGAAGTTAGACGTCTGATCGTCGCCTTCAAAGTCCGCCACAGCCAGGTACAGCTCGTCCTTGCTGGGCTCCTTGATTAAAGGGGGCAGCTTGTCTTTGGGGGGGCCCGGCTTCTCACCTTTCATCTGGGGCTTCGGAGGGATGGGGATTTTATTGGCCTTGGGTTCCTCCCTCTCCCTGTCTTTGGGCGGTGGGGGCGAGGCGAAGGCTTTGGGTTTCGGGGGAGGGGGTCTGCTGAGCGCGGCTGGCGCAGACTTGTCGTGGGCGTCTTTCAAAGCAAATGGGGGTTTGGTTTCGGTCGGGCTGGAAGGGTCGGTTTTCTTTGGAGGAGGGGGTCTCCTTGGCCCCATGGCGGGGGGTCTTTGCGGTGGGTCTTTGAGGGGAGGCAAAGCTGGTTTGGCGGGAGGGGAGAAGCTCTCGTGGCCGTTGTGCTGCTTTGGTGGGAACCTTGGCTCATCAGCAGACTTGCAGTTATTGAGAGCAGGGATGTGGAACGGAGGAGAGCTAGGAGGAGGAGGTCCGCTCGGGTGTGAATTGTTGGGTGCGCTGTGGGTCACTGAGGTGCCGTTCTGGTGGTTCGATTCTGCCGATCCGGAGCCAGGATCCGCTGGCTTGGGCGGTCTCAGCTTGCTCCTCAGGTTGGTGATATCCAGCTTGTTAGCTGCCGGAGATTCCGGCTTGGCGGCCGGAACGGGCTTGGGCCGAATCATGGGTTTGGGCTTCATCAACATCGCCGGGCTGGCGGCCTCTGGCTTCTCCTCGGGCGCATCCAGCTTGGGCCTGGGCGGCTGCTTGGGTACGGGTTTCAGATTAAACTTCTTCACCTCTTTGGCAGAGACCTTGTGGCCACATTCAAGCCCCATTTCGTTCTTTAGGTAGAGAGCCTTGTTCTTGTCCTCTTTCTTGGGCTCTGGAGGCTTCTCCGGTTTGAAGGGGGGTGCCTTCAGGGACGGCATGATGACCGCGGGGGCCGGTGGCTTGGGGGGCAGAGGTTTAGAGAGGTCAGGCCTGGGTTTCTCCGCTATCTCCACCTCGAAGCTCTTATTGATGGACTCTCTACGGGGGGGAAGGGCCGGCTTCTCCTCCAACGGAGGCGCAGACGGAGCCGGGGGTAAGGGCCCTGTGACGGCAGGGGCCGCCGCCTTGCTGGCGTTGGCCTTCCAGTCTCTCAGCTTGGGCCTAGCAGGGGACTCGGAGGCCGTGGTGGGCTCGTCTGGTAAAGGTTTAGACCAGCTATCGTCTGAGACACTTGAAGAGCCGCTGCCGTCTTCCAGTCTCAGCTTCTCCATCTCGTTGGGCAGAGGGGCCAGGAAGTTGGGTCGCACAGCGTTGCTGGTCTTCTTGTACTTGTCAATGAAGGTGACAGGGGCCCAGCCCTCCTTATCATCTATCTGGATATACCACCAGCCACTCGTGTTTTTCTCTATGACCTGGCAGGTATAAGGGTGAGGAGAATTATGTGTTAAAAGCTTCAAGTTTCAATTGAAATCGGTAAACATTATGATTCATCACTTTCACCCACCGTAACAGTTCACTGAGAATGTTTTTTTTTCTCTTTTTTTTTAACACATTCTGGAGGGCTGGGCCCCACCCCCATATAAATACATTCTTGGACTTTTATTCTGTTCATCCTTTTGATCATTTACAAATAA
Source organism: Notolepis coatsorum (assembly GCF_963971535.1). NCBI lineage: Eukaryota > Metazoa > Chordata > Actinopteri > Aulopiformes > Paralepididae > Notolepis > Notolepis coatsorum. Next base: position 125,494,725 of record NC_140172.1, on the reverse strand, counting down.
TATGGTGTCTCCTGGTAAGGCTACATAATATTATTTTATCATAAATATTGTAATACATTGTCTAACAATATCCATTTTCACATTATAAAAGCCCAAGCCTACCCCTCGACCCTCCCAAAATTGCGAGATTTCGGCTATTGTCTTGGTCACACAATGGGATGTTGGATTCTTCCACACAATCAATCAATCAGTTTAAATTATTCAAAAAGGAAGGTACTGGAGCACACAGATCATCTTTAGAAAATGTTTTTTAATAGGGTGCAAGAAAATCACAAAAGTTTCAACACAATCATGTCTTCTTCAGTGAGACCACTGAAGAGATAACGTATCATTGAAGATTTGTTTGCACCCTATTAAATATGTTTCTAAAGATGATCTGTGTGCTCCAGTACCTTCCTGTTTGATGTTTATATGATCCTTATCAGAGTAGCACCGGTCCTCATCTGAACAGGTTGTTTGCATGTTCGCTTTAATTAAATGAAATACCAATCTCACCTCTACTTTAACGCCGGCCTGGAAGCTGATGCCGTCGGGGATAGTGGTCTGGAAGTCTGCTATGGTGTAGAACTCCTCCTCTACCTGCGGAGGGGTGGGAGGCTTGGGCAGGCTGACACCACGTGGCTATCGGAAGAGAGAGAGATAGAGAGATAGACAGAGCTTACAACGCTTTTCCTCCCACAAAGAGCCGTCCCAAACTATAGCTACATTCATCCCAAACTGAAGAAGAACCATCGTGAATACAAATAATGTGGTTTAAATATGAATTCAGCCTTTTATTTTCCATCTACCGTACCAGACATCAACTTTATTGTGCCCAGGATGTCTACTTTAAGCCCAGAATAGAGCGATGAAGGGCATGATACAAGGGGGGACTGGAGACTGGATATAGATAGATAGAGAGACAGACAGACAGACAGACAGACAGACAGACAGACAGACAGACAGACAGACTAGATAGATAGATAGATGGGAATGTTATAGCAAAAATGAAAGGAGAGAGGAAAGAGAAAGAAGGATGGTAAAGGCAGTCGGAAGACGGATATACAGAAAGAGAACAGGTAGACGAGAGGAGAGAGAGAACGGGTAGACGAGAGGAGAGAGATAACAGGTAGACGAGAGGAGAGAGAACAGGTAGACGAGAGGAGAGAGAACAGGTAGACGAGAGGAGAGAGAGAACGGGTAGACGAGAGGAGAGAGAACAGGTAGACAAGAGGAGAGAGAGAATGGGTAGACGAGAGGAGAGAGATAACAGGTAGACGAGAGGAGAGTATTGTAGTGGAGGCAGAAGACTCAGTACTAGTCTTGAACTCCATTGTGTCCTGTGGAGAGGACTGTAAGTGGGTGTACTCACGATGGTGAGGTCCCTGCGTGGGGGAAGTCTCTGTCTCAGTCCAACTTCTGTAGGAGGGAAAAGACACAAGTGATCAATAGATCTGTTCGTCTTGAAAATGAGAAGAGTAACGCAACACACCCACGGCACTCTGTGCATTCACTATCAGTAGTTTATATCTCCTTTTATACAATGTTTCAGTTCCAAATGTGCACTGTGATTTGGAAAATAGTTGACGGTGATATAGTCATTGGCGGAGGACTAAAATAAAGCTTTGGTCTTTGGGTTTGAACCTTATGTTTGAAATGATTATGTTGCATGTTTTGCGAGTCCCAAGAAAGTCTCAGGTCTTTACACTCAAGTCCCGAGTCAAGACAGGCAAGTCTCAGGAAAGTCACAGGTCTGAAACTTTGGGTTTTGAGTCCTAATGCATTCTTTACAAATGTAATGCATTAAGGCTCAAGTCTGAAAGTCATTGGCGTTAAAGTCTAAGACTAAGTTGCAAGTCTTTTATGATTTCGTCAAGTCGAGTCGAGTCTGAAGTCGTCGGAATCAGAATCAGAGAGGTCTTTATTACCAAGTAATTTGCACATACAAGGCATTTGTTTTGGTTGTTTGTTTGGTGCAACATTAACAGACAAAGTAGAATAAAATCAAATAGAATATATAAGCTAGATTTAAATAAAAGTACAATATAATATAATAATAAAATAAAATAGGACATGGCTGTACAATTGTGCAGGATGTAGTCGAGTATAATACACTAAATTAGAATAAAAATAAAAATACAGTGGGAAAGAATATGTAGCAGGGCTGTGTAATTGAGCAGTATTGTGCAGTCTGACTGGAGTCCACACCTCTGCACACTCCAGGTCAGGGTAGCGGAGGGTACCGGGGAGAACCACACACGTTATGTCACGATCCAGCGGCTCCTGTGTCTCCCCTACCCCTGTTTTTCTCCTGTCTGTCCCTGTCTGTGTGTTAGCTGAGGGGAGCAGCTTCCTGCAGACCATATATGGGCAGCTTCCTGGCAATCAGCTCATTCCACTCACCTGGTCAACAGCCACACCTGTCAGCCATCTTCTCATCAGCCATGCAGTACACCTACCCCGGTTCTTCAGTCACTCTTCGTCAGATCGTTAACTTGTTAGTGGTGTTTCAGGCCTCTCTTTAGAAATATTAATCTACAGATTTTTTTGTCCGTTTTCCTGTGTTTTTGTGCTTCGCTCATTTTTCTGTTTCTTCTGTCTCAGGATCACCACTGCCTGCCTGGCTGGCTGCCTGCCTGGCTGCCTTCTCTGATACAGACTCACCACCTCCAACCTTCCCCCGTCTTTTAAATAAACATATCTTCTATATTCCAGTGTCCGCCTGCATCTTGGGTCCCCAGTCCTGGTTTTGACACGTTAAGGACGAGATACAATTTCAGCCGCGTGGATTTCAAACCGCCAAAGCCCACGTCCTGTATCCCATTACTCACTGTCACTGCGCTTGTTAACGTCAGAGAAAGGCGAGAGCTTGTTCTCCTTCTGGCTGTTGTCTCGGTTCTCCTTGGTCGTGTGGTTCTGTTGGTTCTGCTTGGAGAACCCGTCCAGGTCATTGGCGCTGGCGTGGGCAGCGGCGCCCGCGGATAGTTTCTGGGTCAGGATGTCGGCCTTCTTCAGGTAGGAGGCCGGGGCCCAGCCCTCACGCCCCTGGTACCTGAGCGGGGGAAGACACGTGCAATTAAACACCACAGTTCAATACAATTTAATTAATCTGATTTAAAATGAGAATATTCTGGATTAAAGCTGCTGTAAGTAGTATTCTTTTGTTAAAATAAGTGTTAAATAGCTCTACATTCCAACACAGCCATCACTGACTTTTGATGTTGTACAAAACACACTTTGCTCTTAATTTTTCTTTTAACTAAACGTATGGTGTTCTCAAAATCAAGAACATCAACTATTGTCACTCTTCAGGGTAAGGAGATTGCGATTGATCCTTCATATAAGTACTTAAGTATTCTTCTTGATGAGTCTCTCTCTTTTAAACCACACATTCAGCATCCTGTGAAGAAACTGAAGCTGAAATTGGCATGTTATTTTAGAAATGGAGCTTGTTTCTCATTTGAGGCTAAAAGAAGGCTTGTTATTGCCACTTTTATGCCCGTGCTTGATTACGGTGATGCTCTGTACATGCACGCGTCGTCTCAGTGTCTGAGTATGATTGATGCTGTCTATCACATCTCGTTGAGGTTTGTGACAAATTGTAAGGCGCTGACTCATCACTGTACCCTGTATGCCCGGTTTGGCTGGTCTGCACTGGCCACCCGCAGACTTGTGCATTGGTACATATTGATTTACAAGGCAATTCTCTGCCTCCTCCCCTCTTACTTGTCCAGAAAAGTGTTCAGAGTTATTTTTTTACATTCTCAAAGTCTGCTCCTATTGTCTGTTCCCAATGTTCGTACTGAAATGGGAAAGGGAGCATTTAGTTATTCTGCTCCCTCGGCTTGGAACATCTTACAGAATTACCTGAAACTCTCTGACTATGTATCACTGGATGCTTTTAAATGCCTCATGAAGGGACTAGAGGTTGAATCGATACACGGATGCCAAGTATCGATATTCATAATAATAATATCTTGTTTTCTTTTTGCTCTGCAATCCCATTTTACTGCAATAAAAATTATTGGAATGAGATGAACAAACTGAAAACGTTATCTTATTACGGTAGATAAAACAAATAATAGTATACAATTTTTATTTATTTATTTTTGCAATATATTATAATAATTTTTTTTATCCACTTTTTCTCCTTTTTCAATTTTTATCCAATCCCAATTCCATTGTGCCAATTCTCCCCTCCCCTGTCTTGAACGTTGCTCGCATATGCCCCCCACTGGCCGGTTGTAGGGAGGATAGAAGCCTTGCATCACATGTCCCCTCCGATACATGTGGAGGCAGCCTGTCACATCTTTTCACCTGCCAGCGCGGACTCTCATTGGCGAGGTGTAACGTGTGGGAGGCTCACACTACCCCCGCCATTTCCTGTCTCTGCTGTGCAGGCGTCCCCCAACCGACCTGTAGGAGTCGCTGTTCACAACGTCCAGATTACCACCCATCGACTTCCACCCGCTAACTCTGCCAATTGAGTTAGTATGACGGCTGGCCCAAGCCGGAGGCAACGCCGACAGCCGGAGCCGAACCCGGTGTCTCTTGTGTTGGTGACGAGCGCAATGTCCGCTGTGCCACCCAGCCGCTCATATTATTGCATTTTTCAGGCTTTGCTGATACATCCAAATATATATCAAGCATCATTACCGCCACCAATATCATCATTTTAGCCAATGCATTTATCAAGATTACAGGTGATAAGATCTCTCATCGCCCTGTGGTGCTCGTCAACAATGACACATAATTTCCTCTCGCGGACAATAAAAGGTGTTATTTCATCTTATCTTGTTTACCTGATCTTCCACCAGCCCTCCAGGTTCTTCTGGACCACCTCTACTGTCATGCCGCTCTCCAGGTCGATCTCGTCTTCGTCCCGGGCGGCGTACGCGTAGATCACTGTGTACTTCTCATCTGGGACAGGAGGAAGAAAACACAATCACGTTTAAAAGGTAGAATCTGTAATGCCGTCAAACAGCGACCTCAGAGCAAAAAAGCCTTTTAGTTTTGGTACTGTCCTTTGTTTAGTTTTGGTCTGATGTGTGGCTTGTGGAGTTGAGTAGGGATGGAGGGTGGGCTGTTAAGTCTGACTCCACGCCATGTATATTCATGTCCGGGGGGCAACCGCTCTCCTTCAGAGAAACTAGGAACACATACCCCAAACATATTCTTATGACTCAGATCTATTAAAACAACAAGGGACACAGCAGCACTGAGGCACGTTGAAAAGACCAGAGCCTCAGCCAACGCAGGAAGCTTGGGCCCCGGAAAAGGTTTATTGGAAGGTCGATACGTCACGACTTAACAACCCCACAGAGAACCTGAGGTGTGGTGGCCAAGCATAGCGATCCCTCCCTCTGTCCCCCGACTCAACTGCAAACCACACCTCAGACCAAAACAAGAGAAAAGTGCAGTACCAAGACTAGAGGTCGCTGTTGGGCAGCATCACAGATTCTACCTTTAATCTGAAGAAGTAATAACTCTTTTGAATCTTTTCCGTATATACATTCACAAAACACAGCACTAATCAAGCAGATGTAGGGAACAGCTTGGCGGGGAAAGCACACAATGACAGGGTTTAAGTGGTTAGGTACACGGCAACTGTTAGCATTTGGTTGAAGCTCTTTGGTGAACCCGATGGGTGGGGCTTGCCACAAAAAACACTTTCAGAAAGGTCAGAACGTCTAGACTATATGTAAATCATTTGAGTATAATCTTCTGTGAATCCCTGTGATCTCTTTGATCTGTAATTACTGCCCTGATTCGGTAAACACCACCTACCTGGGGCAGGTTAAAACAAATGCTAGGACTTACTCTTAACTCATAACTGTTTCACAACTGACCCAGGTTTGACCAGCTATAAACCATCCTAAATCCAGAAACCCTGACTGTACAGTCTGGGATGAGATATTCGCCCATTGCACAAGTAAGTGTATTGGCCAACATCAGACTGATAATGATGAGGACACACTTTAGTCCCTTCTGTTGTATATTGTGGAGAGTAGGTGTGGGATTCACACGCATGCAAGAACAAACACACAAGGAAGTCACCAGAAGTTAACACACAAGGACGTCACCAGAAGTTAACACACAAGGACGTCACCAGAAGTTAACACACAAGGAAGACACCAGAAGTTAACACACAAGGAAGTCACCAGAAGTTAACACACAAGAAAGTCACCAGAAGTTAACACACAAGGAAGTCACCAGAAGTTAACACACAAGAAAGTCACCAGAAGTTAACACACAATGACGTCACCAGAAGTTAACACACAAGGACGTCACCAGAAGTTAACACACAAGGAAGTCACCAGAAGTTAACACACAATGACGTCACCAGAAGTTAACACACAAGGACGTCACCAGAAGTTAACACACAAGGACGTCACCAGAAGTTAACACACAAGGAAGTCACCAGAAGTTAACACACAAGGAAGTCACCAGAAGTTAACACACAATGACGTCACCAGAAGTTAACACACAATGACGTAACCAGAAGTTAACACACAAGGACGTCACCAGAAGTTAACACACAAGGACGTCACCAGAAGTTAACACACAATGACGTCACCAGAAGTTAACACACAAGGACGTCACCAGAAGTTAACACACAAGGACGTCACCAGAAGTTAACACACAAGGACGTCACCAGAAGTTAACACACAAGGAAGTCACCAGAAGTTAACACACAATGACGTCACCAGAAGTTAACACACAAGGACGTCACCAGAAGTTAACACACAAGGACGTCACCAGAAGTTAACACACAAGGACGTCACCAGAAGTTAACACACAAGGACGTCACCAGAAGTTAACACACAAGGAAGTCACCAGAAGTTAACACACAAGGACGTCACCAGAAGTTAACACACAAGGAAGTCACCAGAAGTTAACACACAAGGACGTCACCAGAAGTTAACACACAAGGAAGTCACCAGAAGTTAACACACAAGGAAGTCACCAGAAGTTAACACACAAGGAAGTCACCAGAAGTTAACACACAAGGACATCACCAGAAGTTAACACACAAGGAAGTCACCAGAAGTTAACACACAAGGAAGTCACCAGAAGTTAACACACAAGGACGTCACCAGAAGTTAACACACAAGGACATCACCAGAAGTTAACACACAAGGAAGTCACCAGAAGTTTCAGTGGTGGTTATCAAAATGACGTCCTACTCGGATGAATATGAGGAAGTGATATTTCACAGCTTAAGTTATGTGATGTGAACAAGGTGAATCCATTCCTTTGTTATTCTTTGTTAACTGCAGTAGTAAGTGAAATAATACACACAAAAATAAAAATCCATTCTAGTCTCCATGCAAGAGATATTTGTCATGCTTGGATCTGTCGAGCCAAACACATGCATGCACACACATACAAGCAAGGATACACATGTATACAGTACATGCATACGTTAGAGGTGTGATGAAAAATCGATACTGTGATATATATCGTACTTCCTCTTGCGACACGTTATCAATACACTGGCGCCAAGTATCGATACTTATAATAATAATATCTTTTTTTCTTTTTGCTTGACAATCCCATTTTACTGCAATAAAAAATATTGGAATGAGATGAACAAACTGAAAACTTTATCGTATTAGATAAAACAAATTATGTATATATATATATTTTTACTGCAGATGGTAGTGTTCCGTTGGGGACACAATTAATAGTTAATGATAATCAAGTTGCAGTTTGTGATGCACACTAAAGAAACTGATAAGCTTTCAAGTAATTTCTCTGAATAAATACATAATTCCTTTTTATGGGTATTTCTTCTCCTTCAGTTACACAGATACTGTGACGTATCGTAGATTAAATGTCTTGCAACATATTGATTATCGCAGATATCGTGTATCGTGATATTATTGTTATCGGGGGCCAAATTTCTCACAGTATCGTATCATGAGTTACTCGTATCGTCCCACCCCTAGCGTGCACACACACACACACACACACACACACACACACACACACACACACACACACACACACACACACACACACACACACACACACACACACACACACACACACACACACACACACACACACACACACACACACACACAAACACACACACACACGCACACGCACACACAGGGCCGGACCTAGCACATTTGGCGCCCTAGGCAAGCATCACCACTGCGCACAAAAAATCAAAACAGTTATACAGTATACCTTTATTTATTACAAACAAAAACAAGAGCTAAGAATAAATGTAAAGTGCACACTAAAGAATTAAAACAAATAAACGAACTTAGCTAACAAACAATAATAATAATAATAATAATAATAATAATAATAATAATAATAATAATAATAATAATAATAATAATAATAATAATAATAATAATAAGATTCATATTAAATATAAATGTCAAAATATTGGTTGCAGATATAGAGGGGGCGCAAAGACTGTGTTCAGTAAAAAGTAGTAAATTTTTTTGCTGGGCGAAGTTTTTGGCGCCCCCCTCTGGTTGCTCTAGGCAACCGCCTATGTCGCCTATAGGAAGCTCCGCCCCTGCACACACACACACGCACACACACACACACACACACACACACACACACAAAAGCACACACACACAAAAGCACACATGCTCAGATACAGAACAGGGAGGGAAAGAGGCGTGCGCTCCACCTGGGCCGAGGCCGGTGCCGAACAGATCCCCTAAAGTTCTGCGGCGACCCACGTGCCTCGGCAGAGACCAGAACCTCCGAGGAGCTGGAGGCCGGAAGGCAGCAGACAGGGAGGTGAGGTCGAGAATTAGTGACTCTTTATCGCTTGTAGTTTAAAAGATCTAGTATTTAGAAGCAGAAGCTGAAAAGAGGACGGTTTTGCTCGGCGCTGCTGCTGTAGGAAAAGCAGAGGGCGAGAGGAGACGTCTAGGCCCCTGAAGAGAGGGTTCACGAGGCCCTGGTCTACATCGACACGGACCCTCTGGTGACACCTAGAGGGAGAGGCTGACGTACCTTCTTCCCCCGGTGGATCGAAGTCGTCGGGGTCGTCCTGGGCCTCCAGGCAGGTGGCAGGAACCCAGCCCTGAGCGTCATCTGAGCTCACGAACCACCACCCTGAGAGAACACAACACACACACACACATCACTGAGAGAACACAACACACACACACCACCCTGAGAGAACACAACACACACACACACATCACTGAGAGAACACAACACACACACACAACACTGAGAGAACACAACACACACACATCACTGAGAACACAACGCACACACACACACACACAACACTGAGAGAACACAACACACACACATCACTGAGAGAACACAACACACACACATCACAGAGAACACAACGCACACACACATCACTGAGAGAACACAACACACACACACACATCACTGAGAGAACACAACACACACACACACACATCACAGAGAACACAACGCACACATCACTGAGAACTAGGGATGCACCGAATGGGAAATTCTTGGCCGAAACCGATACCGAAAATAGGAAACAGTTGGCCGAAAACCGAAAGCCGAAAGGCCGAAAATGATTCATAGAATAGAATTTATTTTACCAATGTTGTTCAGCTACCTGATTATGGAAAAATATATGATTATGGCAAAACTTAACTTAAATAATAAATAATCACTATTATGGGTCTTTTTGTATCACAAACAGTACTGTATTTGCAAATCTGGTATGTCATAAATGTATAGATGTAGCAGTACTGTCTATCTGTATGTCATGTATGTCATATATGTCCTGATGAATTGAAAATGGGGGACCCTGATGTAAACAAGATGAAAGTCTTTCTCTGGTCTGCATCCCCTTAACAATTGTGTGTATTGAGCCGTACTGTATTGTACCCATTCTGCAATCTGTTAATAAAGTTTTCAATCAATCAATCAAAAGAGAGAGAGAGAGAGAGAGAGAGAGAGAGAGAGAGAGAGAGAGAGAGAGAGAGAGGAGAGAGAGGCGGACATCTGTGTTCTACTGAGCGCACCTTTCTAGTCCCCAGATGACTTTGGCACAGTAGCGTCAATGTGAGAAACACAATCCCTCCCCCTCTCGCTCTGAATAATATGCATATTAGATCACTCAGTGATTAACCGCGACGGGCATATAGTAAATAAGGATAAAGTATGTTAAAGACGCATTTATTGGACTCGTTGCGCGCGGAGTTTACATAGAAACAGCGCGACTCCCGAGGAGATGCATTGCTCCCGAGTCCCAAGAGGAGTATTGCACGCAGGACTGAAGAGCTCACAGCGCGCATGTAATCACTGAATCCGCGTTTTGATGACATCATCACAACAACACACGTTAGGTTACAGGTTGCTTCTGTTTCGGTGATATATTTTCGGTGAAAAAAATCTTTCGGCCGAAAGCCGAAAGGCCATTTTTGGCCATTTTCGGCCGAAAACTTTCGGTCACCGAAATTTCGGTGCATCCCTACTGAGAACACAACGCACACACACACACACACATCACTGAGAGAACACAACACACACACACACACATCACTGAGAGAACACAACACACACACACACATCACTGAGAGAACAGAACACACACACACACTGTGTGTGTGTGTGTGTTCTGTTCTCTCAGTGATGTGTGTGTGTGTGTTCTGTTCTCTCAGTGATGTGTGTGTGTTCTGTTCTCTCAGTGATGTGTGTGTGTGTTCTGTTCTCTCAGTGATGTGTGTGTGTGTTGTGTTCTCTCAGTGATGTGTGTGTGTGTGTTCTGTTCTCTCAGTGATGTGTGTGTGTGTTCTGTTCTCTCACAACACACACACACACACACACATTACTGAGAGAACACAACACACAACACACACACAACACTGAGAGAACACAACACACACACATCACAGAGAACACAACGCACACACACACACATCACTGAGAGAACACAACACACACACATCACTGAGAACACTAACACACTCTCCGCTAACCTGACCCACCAGATGGTCTGTTACACATCTAGGAAGTTGTCCTTTGAAACTGTTTTGAATAGGGCCGTCACTTTAAAAAAATAACTACTTGGCAGGCGATTGGCTCTAAACCACGCCCATAGCTGCCTGTGATTCCTCAAAGGATGCTGATTGGTCCGGACCACTGTGGTTCGGGGCACAAGCGCATAACCTGAAGTCTGACTCACTAAATGGATTCCAGCGCGATCTCTCACAAAGCCGGCTGCCGTGCGACGTTACCCCTCTGCTACAGCTTCTCTGTGGGCTTGAACACAGTCCAATGGGGCAATCATTCAGGCCTTCAAAAACCGTGATACAAGGCGGCTGGGTGGCGTAGCGGAGATTGCGCTCGTCACCAGTGGCGGACTGGCCATCGGGACGTTCGGGACGAATCCCGATGGGCCGGAACCAAAGTGGACTGGTCCAAAAAAAAAAAAAAAAAAAAAAAAAAAAAATATATATATATATATATATATATATATATATATATATATATATATATATATATATATATATATATGGGGGGCCAGTGTGTGGGCCACTAATGTGGGCCGGTGTGTGGGCCACTAATGTGGGCCGGTGTGTGGGCCAGTGTGTGGGCCACTAATGTGGGCCAGTGTGTGGGCCAGTGTGTGGGCCAGTGTGTGGGCCAGTGTGTGGGCCAGTATGTGGGCCGGTGTGTGGGCCGGTGTGTGGGCCAGTATGTGGGCCAGTGTGTGGGCCAGTGTGTGGGCCACTAATGTGGGCCAGTGTGTGGGCCGGTGTGTGAGTCGGTGTGTGGGCCACTAATGTGGGCCAGTGTGTGGGCCAGTGTGTGGGCCGGTGTGTGGGCCGGTGTGTGGGCCAGTATGTGGGCCAGTGTGTGGGCCAGTATGTGGGCCGGTGTGTGGGCCGGTGTGTGGGCCAGTATGTGGGCCAGTGTGTGGTCCGGTGTGTGGGCCAGTGTGTGAGTCGGTGTGTGGGCCACTAATGTGGGCCAGTGTGTGGGCCGGTGTGTGGGCCAGTATGTGGGCCGGTGTGTGGGCCGGTGTGTGGGCCAGTATGTGGGCCATTGTGTGGGCCGGCAATAAAACAATAAACAAGTTGCATAAACTAAATCAGATAAAAAATGATCACAGTTCTGGTTTGCCTTAAGATGCAGTTTAAGATGGGTCTTGAACATGGAGTATGTAGGGCACTCTCTAATCACAACTGGTAGGCTATTCCAGTAGTTACCACTTTTAACAGAGAACACAGTTTTTGCAAAGGTAGTATACCGAAAAGGCACCTTACAGTCCCCTCTACTGATGGCCCTGGTGGTAATGCCAGTGTCTGCTTTCTGTTGGATGAACTCATTCAATGGGGGAGGGGCAAGTCCATGCAGAACCTTGTTGCATGTTATGTTTTTCTAAAACATTACAGTGATGAAATGAAATTGGTTTCCTATCAAATACTTTTATGGCTTTTTTGTAGAGTAATTCTATTGGTGTAAGAGTAGTGACATATGAAAGAGACCAGTTGATAAAACAGTACTCGATGTGTGATAAAATCATTGAATGCAGAAACATCCTTGCAGCATTAACTGGCAGGCAGGGCCTGATCTGCCTGAAGTTTTTGATGTTAAACTTGACTGTTTGTCACTTTCTTCACATTACTTTTTGAAGGTCAATGTAGAGTCCAATGTGACCCCAAGATACTTGAATTAATGGGATCATCCTTATGTTCCCCGGGTCCTATGTTCCCCGGGTCCTATGTTCCCCGCTTGATTGATTAATAGATTGACATTTTTATTAATTTCTATTATTTTATTAATAATGAATGTCCGCCTTGTTTCGAACTGGTTAAGCTTAGGCCCTCTTTCGAACTGGTTACGGTTAGAGTTTGGAATCAGGGCTGGTGGTCTAAAAATTTCAATCAATCAAAGCGGGGAACATAGAACCCGGGGAACATAGGACCCGGGGAACATAGGACCCGGGGAACATAGACATGCTCCCGAATTAATGTACAATGTCCAGCTCCGCCTCTCCCAGAAACACATTAGAGTGAGTGACCTCTACTGGTGACTTTGTGAACATCATAGACACTGTTTTCTTGGTGTTAAGTGAAAGACATGCTTTTGTTTTTGTCTTGAATGAGACATGAGACATCAGTGAATGAGATTCACGTTTCCTCCCAGCCTAGAAGCGCAGAAATGGAGAACGAAAAAAAAAAAAAAGTGGAGCTGAAAAAGCTAGAATAAAAAAACAAAAATTGCTAGTAAAAGACGCAGAACAATGTTCTAAAATTACAGACATGTTTAGTAGAGGAAGGGCTCTCGTTAGAGTAGCTGCTGCTGCTAATAATGATGAAGTTCAAGTGGAAGGAACCAACAGTAACATGACAGGTGCGTGCAGTAGCCTAGTGCATATTCTACTGTTGGTGTCTGCCGGTTCATGAGGGCTAGCTAGCCTATACTAGCTCTTGCAGTGATTTCAGTCATTCTATTACAAGACAATGTGCTTTCCGTATTCCTGATTCCTTACAGCACGTGGACATAAATAGTCGTGACTCGTGAAGTTTTTTCTCTGACTAAAAGTTTAGTTAGCAATGTTAGGACTAGTGCCCACCACAGCATCAGAAGCTAAAGTGCTAACCTAGAGAGCCAATCAGAACCTATGACGGGCTGCAAATTAATCGGCTACTAATATTATAATAGTAAATACTAAAATAAAATACTATTATGTTCCCTTCCAAATTTTCATGTTGATATAATATTGGTAATCTAATTGATTGAATTGATTAGTTGCCATTTTACATGCTTAAATAAGATGTACCTTAGAATTCCCAACTGTTAGCCATGTTCTCGATATGATTAGTCTCATCTACATGTTTGTAAATAACCACAGCTAACTAGCTTAAGCTAACAACTCGGTCAACTACTACCCCGTAGTTAAACAAATGTGATTGCATATAACAGCTAACTGCTACAGCTAAGTTGGTAGTTAGCCTATTCCATTAATGTTGAATGTATTTATGAAGGTGGTTGATGGTGGTTGGCGCTGAATAGCAGACATGATTCCGTCAGTCTGCCACAGGGCAGCTGTGTTTGCTGATGCTGCTCATGACCACCAGTAGCGTGTGTGAGTGTGAATGCAGAGAGAGAGAGAGAGAGAGAGAGAGAGAGAGAGAGAGAGAGAGAGAGAGAGAGAGAGATGGCAAGCAGCCATGATGAAGTTGAGCTTCATCCAGTAGAATGAAAACGTTTATAAAAGACACCTAGATCATGACATTACTTTTCAAATTGTGTATTATAATGTGTATATTTTAGTGATGTCCGATATTATCGGCCTACCGATATTGGCATTAAAATGTGATATCGGAAATTATCGGTATCTGTTTTCAAAAAAAGAAAAATTAAATATTTAAATTTTTTATATTTATTTAACCTTTATTTACCCAGGCAAGCAAGTAAGAACAAATTCTGATTTTATTTATTGTCAAAAGTATGCATAATGTTGTGTTAATTCCACAACAAGAGATATGTAATGTTAATTACCTGAAATTATTCGTTTTTTGGGGGGGAAACCCTGCATATATTGGTATCGGTTGATATCGGTATCGGAAATTTAAGTGTTGGACTATATCGGATATCGGTAAAAAAGCCAATATCGAACATCCCTAGTATATTTGTATCTTCTTCCTTACTGCCCCCACTACTGGGTCCATCACTACTAGCACAGATTTCAACTTTATTTTCAATTCTAGTGAAGATAACATGTTTTTCTCTATTGGATGAAATGGTGCAGCGATAAAAACATTGTATTCAAACATTTTATTCAATAAAGCCTCAACAAAGAGTTGGAACAGCATACAGAATATAGATGTGATGTCAGTCTGAATCAGAGCATTCTCTGCCTCATTGAATTCTGAAGAAAATCAGATTCCAATGAACCCTCAAATTCTGAAAATGGGAGTAGTCACCACTCACCAACTTCCCCATCTTCTCTAGTCACCCCCACACCTTCTATTTGACCCATGACTTCTCAGCAGAGCCCAGACAAAACTTCCCTTTTCCTATCAACTCTGCTAATACTGAGTCACTATTGAGAGAGAGAGAGAGAGAGAGAGAGAGAGAGAGAGAGAGAGAGAGAGAGAGAGAGAGAGAGAGACTGAGAGAGACTGAGAGAGACTGAGAGACTGTGAGAGACTGAGAGAGACTGAGAGAGACTGAGAGACTGAGAGAGACTGAGAGACTGAGAGAGACTGAGAGAGACTGAGACTCTTGGAATGGGTGTCTGGGAGGAAGTGGGGGGTCTTTCGATGTTGATTAAACGGCAAGCAACTAATGTCATGAGTGCCAAATTAAAGGACAATAAATCCAATCTAACTGAAATTGTGTAGCACAGACCTTTCTATGGATCAAAACCTCAATATTATTATGGTGTAGTTAATACTTCATGTATCCTTAATCCCTAGGCTAATGAGGCACTAAGATGTTACTAAAAAGTAAAAAGCCAAAGTAACGGTATATGTATGTGTGTGTGTGTGTGTGTGTGTGTGTGTGTGTGTGTGTGTGTGTGTGTGTGTGTGTGTGTGTGTGTGTGCACTGTGCACTGTGCACGAGTGCACATCTAGGGGCGGGGTGTAGATTTGGTCTCCCTGATGTTGACTCCTTAGCCACAGCCTTGGGTTGTTTAATACTGGACAAGTGTTTCATAACGGCCGTTGTGTGGGCCGGTTTCGGGGCCGGTGCGTGGGCCGGTGTGTGGGCTGGTGCGTCTGAATGTCCCGGGCTGAATTTGTGTCCCAGTCCGCCACTGCTCGTCACCAATGCAAGAGACTCCGGTCTCGAATCCCGGTGGCAGCATTGCCTGCGGCTTGGGCCAGTCATCATACTATCTCATTTGACAGAGGTAGCGGGTGGAAAGTCGATGGGTGGGGATTGGACGTTGTGGCCAGCGACTCCTACAGGTCGGTTGGGTGACGCCTGCACAGCAGAGACAGGAAGTATCGGGGGCAGCGTGAGCCTCCCACGCCACGCGTTACTCCTCGCCACTGAGAGTCCGCGCTGTCTGGTGAAAAGATGCAACAGGCTGCCTCCTCGTGTACCGGAGGGGACGCGTGATGCAATGCTTCTATCCTCACTACAACCGACCAGTGGGGGGCATAGTCTAGCAACGTTCAAGACAGGGGAGGGGAGAATTGGCAATACGAAATTGGGATGGGAGAATAAATAGAAAAATAAGGAGAAAAAGTGGCTAAAAAATATTGATAAAGAAGAAAATTCACCATCAGTCAAATAGTTATTTTTTTGTACCTGACTCGTTCTTCTCAATGACCTCCACCACCTGGCCGGCGTGCAGGCTGATCTCCGAGCTCTCCTGCTTCTCGTAGTCGGTGGCGGCCACGTACTGGTCCAGCAGCAGGGGGTCCGCGGAGGTGGAGTCTCCTGTTCACACGGGACAGAACAGAGCAGAGGGAACACAGGACATCATGGCTCTGTTAGGCTGGCTAGGACCGCATCTCAATACAGCAGGGAACCACCTCCTCTCCCCATCTCCACTCGTTCATTGTTCAATAGATAGGTTTCTCGCCCACGTCAGACTCGGTGGAGTGTGCGCAACAACCAGGAGGCAAAAAGGAACGTAATCCTGGTCAGAACAACAGGGCAGATCACAATATATTTGCATTCGTTAGCCATGCTAGCAATCTTCTAAACAATCAACCCATGCCAACGCTAGCTATGTAAAAGGTGACAGACTCAACACTCACAGCCATGCTGATTTGGCTAAATGACATCCAGCCGGTTTAATTTGAAACAACGTCTAGGGGAGTTCCACGGTTTGCACGTGATTCAGCGGGGTGTCGCCGATTGGTGCGGACATATTGTGTTTACAAACAGGAAACCCATCTATAACTGTACAGCACATGCCAGACATGTGTCCAAGCATGATTTCGACAGCTAATGAGCGAGAGGAGATGTTGAGAGGAGGTGTGTCTAGAGTATTGAGATACACCTATAGGAGAGAAGCAGGTAAGGAGGTTGCAGGCGTGATTGGAGAGACAGAGCAGAGGAGAAGAAGAGCTTGAGCTGAGAGAAAGGGATGGAGATGGAGAGGGAGAGAGAGAGGGAGGGGGGGGGGCAGGTGTTAGGAAAGGGGATAGGGTAGGAATGACAACGAAGGTTATTATTATGCCAATCATCAACACAGAGACAACCAAGCACCACGATGACCCATCACCCATATTAGCACCAGGCCAGCCTCATTAACAAGCTGTTAATACCCCCTCACACCAATAATAACCAACGGTGACCGTCAGTAAACAAGCATGACACGGTACGGGTGGAGCGCCACACATTTTGGCCCACCTTCATTTCACTATAATGTCTTGTGTGTATGTATGTGATGAATAAACCTCTTGAATCTTGAATTTTAACACTTTATATGAATTCAGATTTTGATCAATTCGATTTTAGATTTGGGCTCAGAAAAATACACTGCTTATTTCAAAATCATAAACAATGGAAATCAGCCTTAAACATTGTGCTAATGGCAGTAGCCATAACCATACCACCAGTTAAACTGAGAGAAATGAGAGACCTGGGGAGAGGAGAATTAACAATAGCATTTAAAATGACCATACACTGTATTGAATATGCATTATTTCAAAATGTTCCAATTCTATATTGAGATCATTGCACCTCTATGACGTAACAATTCTAACGTCCACAGATTGAGATCAAATGACTAGGATTGTCACAATTTGGTGAATAAAAAAGACTAAGCAGAGTGAGCTTGGAAACACAACGTGACATTTAAAACAACTCCTCGGCACAGAAATACCCCAATCTCTCCTTGTATGAAACCAGGAAGTCAGCCACACTGGTCCGTATCCCCCCCCCCCCCTGCTGTCCTCCAACCTTCCCTAAGGTACCAAAGCAAGCCCCCAGCCCTTCCACAGAGCCGTGTCCCACCTGCCCAGGGATGGAGGCGGGAGGGAGGGAGGGAGGGAAGGGGTGGGTGGGTGGTGGGTGGGGAGTTGTGGGGGGGAGGAGGCGTCTCACACACAACGTGGCCAAGCGTGACATTCTGTTACTACCTCTCTTTATGAAAGTAGTCGCTCTCTCCACAAACCCTGATGAGAGGGAAGAAAACCAACGGAGAAGAAATTTGAAAAAAAAAAAGAAAAAAAAAAGAAAGAGGAAAAGACATGGATGCAACTTAAGAATGTTAGATGAGTAGAGGAGAAAACTAAAGAAATGATACGATAAAAACTATATTTGGATGTCAGGAGTCCATTTTATATTCAAACAAGGAATTGATTTGTCTTTTTATTTGTATTGGACAGGTGGTGACATATCATCATTTTCCACTGGAAGAAAGTGGGTAATGCAATGTCTCCAATCGCCACAAGATGGGAACAAAGTCGCCATTTTGAAATATCTTTGAAATCATGCCAGGATCCCTGTACTGGTTGGAGTTTGGAGTTGCCTGGATCCTGACATCACCAGTAAAACAACAATTAGCTTAATAACACGTCTGAATCTATATTCCCTCTGCACTTACCAATTCAATATTTCAAAAATATTTTACAATGGTGGACCTTTACAAACTCGTAAAAAGGGACACTTCACCAAAAAAAAACAATGCTGATTTATTTTGCACATAATCTCACACATCCAAAAACTCTAAACGGGTTTGCACACATGACATAACTACCTATCTCAACCTATAATCCCATACAACACTGTATGATAGCCATGTACAATAATACTGTATATACCGTATATATTTATCTACATCTGTTTGAATATCTGTATACTATATCTAGATATATATCTGTATATATCCCATACCTACTTTTACTAGTTATACCACTAGCCAGCATGGCTTACTACCATAATGTATTTATACCTATATTTCTGTACCTACATCAGCGTAGCATACATTATTTACTTAGTAGCTTTGTATATATATATATATATATATATATATATACATTTCATTTATTCACGTGTACACTGTATATTGTTATGCAATTTACTGTTACCTTGCACTCTGGTTAGATGCAAACCTCTTTTCATTGTACTGTACCACCAGTGATGTAATCAGGGACATTGGATCATTGTGTTGTGTTAATTACAGCTCAATTAAATGATAAGCTAGCAGTCCCTATTAGACAAGGTATTGCTATGTTTTCATCTACATAATTTCATTGAGCTGTAATTAACACAAGGATTCAATGTCCCAGATGACTGGTCGCCATATTCAAACTAATTTACTCTGAATAAATGTCAAACTAATTTAATGTGTGTTTAGAGTTTTTGGACGTGTGTGAGATTATGTGCAAAATAAATCTGCATTATGTCACGAAGTGCCCCTTTAAGTTTAAATACCTACATAAATATTGCTCTTACCTAATTTCTTCTTTCCAATGGGTTCCCTGGAAAAGAGAGAAATTCACAACATTATCCACCATCCAGGAAATATAAATTCAGTTCTTAACGCCAAGGAAACTTTTCCTGACCTAGAAACCCTTTTGAATACGTGCTGCAACTGTGTGAGCATGTGTTCTAACCACAGCAGGTCATTAGGCTTGTAACAAATCATTCATATACACTTCCCATAGCCATCATAAATTGTATGGCCAGCGTTAATACACACAGTCTGAATTTATTATCGTGCAACCACTGTCAAATATCCACGTTACAGTAAATTAGGGGGGGGGGGGTGTTAAATTGTGGGTCTGGACCCAGACATGGGTCTTGGGGGAAGATTAAATTGGGTCCTGAGTCGAATTCACAAAATCTCATGTGAAGTCAAAGAGCTCTCACATCCATCGAGAAACAGACATGTTGAATAAAACATTTTGAAAACATATTCACCTTCAGTCAGAACGTGTGTGTGTGAGTGTTGTGTGTGTGAGTGTAGTATGTGTAAGTGAGTGAGTGAGTGAGTGAGTGAGTGAGTGAGTGAGTGAGTGAGTGAGTGTGTGTGTGTGTATGTGTGTGTGTAGGCTGGTAGTTCAACAGTATAAAAGCAGGATACATTGGGGCTATAAAGATATTTATTCCGAAAATGGGGGTCATCTCAAAAGAAAAGTTTGAAAAAGAAAACCCTTGAAAAACCATATTCACACAGCGGCCATTTTGCTCTCATGGCACGCACATACGAGCTCACAAGGTGGAAAGGAACCCAACCTGAGCATGACACAAGAGCTAAATGGCCTCAGTGTGAATAAGGGTATATAGGCTGCTTCTAGCCAGGTACTTTGTATATCGTTAGCTAACATTTACCTCTGCTCTATTTATAAGACCTTTACAATTATACAGATCTCTCTCTCTCTCTCTCTCTCTCTCTCTCTCTCCTCTCTCTCTCTCTCTCTCTCTCTCTCTCTCTCTCTCTCTCTCTCTCTCTCTCTCTCTCTCTCTCTCTCTCTCTCTCTCTATCTCTCTCTGGTCTGTGTGATCTGTTGTGTCTGGTTTAGACATTAGCAGAGCAAATAGTCCGTCACTCCAAGGCAGCAGCACCCAAGCCTGATTCAATGCACAGACGCTCATAGACTCAATGGTAATGCTAATGCTCTCTCTCTCTCTTTCTCTCTCTCTCCCACTTTACTCCCTTTCTTTCTTTCTATATATCTCTCTCTCTCTATCTCTCACACTCTTTCTCTCTCCCACTTTACTCCCCTTTCTTTCTCTCTCTCTCTCTCTCTCTCTCTCTCTCTCTCTCTCTCTCTCTCTCTCTCTCCTCTCTCTCTCTCTCTCTCTCTCTCTCACATAATTTACTCACTTTCTCTCTCTCCTCTCTCATTCTCTCTGTCTTATCTCTCTCCCTCTCATCTTTCTCTCTCTCTACCTCACTCATTCTCTCTCTGCCTCTCTCACATTATTCCCTTTATCTCTCCTCTCTCAGGCCTTGTCCAGACTAAAACGATTTTGATCTTTTTCATTTTCGTTTCGTTTTCATTTAAAAAAAGGTTTCCGTAAAAAACAAAAACGTCTCAAGATAATAATTTACTAAATAAATGTCTTTCCTGTTTTCTTTTATTTTGAAAACCCCCGACCGGAAGTGTTGTCGTTGTTTTGAGCTGACCTAGTTTTCAGAGACAAAGTTCAAGTTCAAGTTCAAGTTCTTTAATAGTTGTCATACAGAAGTACAGAATACTTTCATACAAAATGCTTCTTACTGTTACGCTCCAGAGACTGTGCTAGACAAGATAGTATCAAATAACATAATAACATAATATAGCATGAATTTAGAAGAAGAAAATGAGGTCACAGTGTTCGGTATAGACATATGTACAATGTTCTGAGTTACCATATAATATACAATACACAATACTATGCAGTGTACTAATGTACAGTACTATCTAGTGCAAAGCAGAAATGGGATGAGGTACAATTTTAGGTTACAATTTACAGTAAGGTGTACGAGTTGTAGTGCAATCCTTCATCCATAAATATAAAGTGTGGGGAGTGGGTGCTACAGTGTGTTTGTTTAAAGTGGGTGTGTGCTATAAAGTGTGTGGAGTGGGTGCTACAGTGTGTTTGTTTAAAGTGGGTGTGTGCGTGTGGATGTGTGTGCTATGTGCGTTTGGTGGTTGTTGTTGTGTAGTGTTCATTCATTGTTCGTTTAGCAGCCTGATGGCCTGGGGATAGAAGCTACTTCTGAGTCTTTCTGTGCTCGCCTTGAGACTCCTGTATCGCTTGCCTGACCGCAGCAGTTCGAAGAGGCAGTTGTTCGGGTGACTGGGAGTCTTTAATGATTCTCTTAGCCTTGCCCTTGCAACGCTTGTAGTAAATGTTCTGGAGGGCTGGGGGAGCCCCCTCCAATTGTGCGTTCGGCTGAACGTGTCACTCTTTGTAGTCTGCTTTGGTCTTTTGCAGTGCTATTCCCAAACCAGGAGGTGATGTTGCCGGTCAAGATGCTCTCTAGTGTACATGAGTAGAAGTTCTTAAGGATCTTCTGGCTGACTTGGAACTTCCTTAGGCGCCTGAGGAAGTAGAGGCGTTGTCGTGCCTTCTTCACCACACTGTTAATGTGTGTGGTCCATGTCAAGTCCTCGGATATGTAGGCTCCGAGGTACTTGAAGCTGTTGACTCTCTCAACCGGTGCCCCGTCGATGCTGAGGGGGCTGTAGTCCTTGACCCCCGACCTCCTGAAGTCCACAATCATCTCCTTTGTTTTGCTGACGTTCAGGGAGAGGCTGTTTTCCTGGCACCATCCCGCCAGGACCTTGACCTCTTCCAGGTAGGCCCTCTCGTCGTTGGCAGAGATCAGGCCCACCACCACTGTGTCGTCAGCAAATTTGACGATTGTATTGCTACTCCGCTGAGCCACACAGTCGTGTGTGTACAGGGAGTAGAGGAGGGGACTCAGAACACAGCCCTGGGGGGCCCCCTATGTTGAGGGTGATGGATGAGGAGGTGCAGTTGCCTGCTCTCACCACCTGGGGTCTGCCAGTCAGGAAGTCCAAGACCCACTGGCAGAGGTCATAGCCCAAGCCCAGGTCCCTGAGCTTGGCTATGAGTATGGAGGGGACTATGGTCTTACACAGCGGGTTCGGGAGTGGAGCGAGAGAGAGAGAGAGAGAGATGATGAGAAGAGAGAGAGAGAGAGAGAGAGAGAGAGAGAGAGAGACCGCGGCTCAAACTACCTGTGTTGTATTAATAAAGTAATTGATTGATGTTTAACTTGTACCTGTGTCCAGTCCTTTCGACTAGCAAACGTTGTCTGTATTTAACGTTACCTCAGGATACCACTGTCTATTGTATTTAGTTGGTTAGCTATTTAGCTAATGTGAATAGCATTTTGAATAGCATCAATGCTAGCTGGCTGGCTACAGCTTTATTTACTAAATTATGGAGGCTTTTTTATCGTCAAGGTAAGAGAGGATTTGTCATGATCAACTGAAGGCATACTATGGAACAGTATGTGCTTGGCAACTACTTGGGTTTTCAGAAAAAGGCCCACTATATGACGCTAATCTCTAGCTAGTAACGTGTATTTCATCACAGTAGCCTCCCGGTGTTTAATAAACACTTCTAGCCAGGACAATAAGACATATGTATTATGTTTCTTTTTGTTGGCTGGGTTTGCATGCGGATTAAGGGAGATGTCAATCTGTTGTCGACGGTGGTAGTACATTTAGCTGTAAAAGCCAGATCAAGCTCAATAGCTTCTGTAACACGAACACAACTACTCTGTACATGACATTGTTGTTGTGATGTGGGAGCACACGCGGAGTAAGGGAGAGGTGGGCTATCGCGTCATCGGTTCAGGAGAAGACGCGTATCGCTTGTAAAGATGGTGACGCAATGGGGTGGCGTCTTCAGGCGTCTTCAGAATTGTGCACTCTGGGAGCTGGTATCAGAAAGTACCGTCTTCAGGCTGCCAGAACGCAGTTCCGTGTGGCAGAAAGGTGCAAACGATCAAATACTTTGCCTAAAATGACCAAAATCATTTTAGTCTGGACATGGCCTCATTCTCTCTATCTTATCTATCTCGCTCCCTCTCTCTATCTTTCTCTCTCACCCCTTTTAACAATCTAACCATCTCTCCCGTGCTTTATAGCCCCCCCCCCCCCCCCCCCCCCCCCCATCTCTCTCCCCTCCCTGTACTTCATACCTGCTCTCTCTTTCCTTGACAGTCTCTCCACTCTCTTCCATCTCTCCTGTTTATTCTTTCCTGGCCAACTGTTCCTCTCACCCCCTGCATCTCAATGCGTGCTCTCAATCACATAACGCCTTGATCGATGCCCCCGGCATGATAAATCTGAACCCATAAGCAAAACAATTAACGCACTATAAATAGAATAGCTGTGCGTGTCTGTAAGTGGGGAGAGAGAGAGAGAGAGAGAGAGAGAGAGAGAGAGAGAGAGAGAGAGAGAGAGTGTGTGTGTGTGTGTGTGTGTGTGTGTGTGTGTGTGTGTGAAGGCAGTGTGTGAAGGCAGTGCCAGCTCCAGCAGTGATTCATAAAGGTATCATTACTTCAAAGGGTTTAGAGCGAGAGATCAAAGCAATAAAATAAAAGGACCTTGTGGTGGTGGGATGATAGAGATACAGCTATTTATAACAAAAATCACACTTTTTTCAGTGGTACTTCCTGTTGGATCACCCCCCCCCCCCCAACAGGAACTGCAGTAGTAATTTTGGATGACAATGGATGACAATGGGTGACAATGGGTGGCAGCTTCTACAATACCTACCAGTGTGTGAGAGAGGGAAAGACTAGGTTCACTCTGGACCAGGGTTTCCGTTATCTGGTAATTACCGGTTTGGGGAAAATCTGTTGAAGTCTGACATATCTCTCCCTTCATAATGTCCTGTGAAAATAATTCCCTCTTATTTTCATTTGGTTACCAAGTAACGTACGCAAATCTCGTGAGGAGTGTGTTTACCTTGCGATGCACCTGGCTTCGTGAGATGTGTGTAGGTGTGTGTGTGCGTGTGCGTGTGTTGTGTGTGTGTGTGTGTCGTGTGTGCGTGTGTGGGGAAATCTATGGACTGGAGTAACGTTTGTTGCATTGGAATATAGCTACCTTAGCGTTATCAGATAAAAACAATGGTTTGCATTTCTGCTGACAACATGTCGCCGTTCATAAACTATTGATATATTGATACGTTGTGGCTTGTGCTACATGGACCCAAACACACGCAACGTTTTTGAAAGAAATCAGCCGCTCCATGCATGGGGGGGGGGGGGCTACTGCAGTGCAGACAGAGTGGAGCTGATGTAACGTTAATTATTACAAATGGTAACTGTGACTTGAGTGACAGTAAGTATTGAGCAACAGATATAATGTTATTGCAATAAGCTCGAGAATTGATCACATTTGTCCAGGACAAGCACCGATTTATTTCTAGCGGAAACCCTGCTCTGGACGACGTAGGAGGACCCTCTCTCAGCCCCCTGAATCGCCCACCTCTGCCCCTTTTCAAACATGATTATCCTAGCATGATTATATGAATCCCCAGAACTGATGATTGGTGTTTCATAGGGGCTGGATCCAGGCTACCTCTCTGGGCCTGTAGGGGCTGGATCCAGACTACCTCTCTGGGCCTCTAGGGGCTGGATCCAGGCTACCTCTCTGGGCCTCTAGGGGCTGGATCCAGACTACCTCTCTGGGCCTGTAGGGGCTGGATCCAGGCTACCTCTCTGGGCCTCTAGGGGCTGGATCCAGGCTACCTCTCTGGGCCTGTAGGGGCTGGATCCAGGCTACCTCTCTGGGCCTCTAGGGGCTGGATCCAGGCTACCTCTCTGGGCCTGTAGGGGCTGGATCCAGGCTACCTCTCTGGGCCTCTAGGGGCTGGATCCAGGCTACCTCTCTGGGCCTGTAGGGGCTGGATCCAGGCTACCTCTCTGGGCCTGTAGGGGCTGGATCCAGGCTACCTCTCTGGGCCTGTAGGGGCTGGATCCAGGCTACCTCTCTGGGCCTGTAGGGGCTGGATCCAGGCTACCTCTCTGGCCTGTAGGGGCTGGATCCAGGCTACTCTCTGGGCCTGTAGGGGCTGGATCCAGGCTACCTCTCTGGGCCTGTAGGGGCTGGATCCAGGCTACCTCTCTGGGCCTGTAGGGGGCTGGATCCAGGCTACCTCTCTGGGCCTCTAACACTAAAGTCCATCTGACGATGTGCAGCACCGGAATATGCCATAGAAAAGGTGCCAACCAAACACAGTGCTATATAATAGTCTGACCCATTTCACTGAAGGATCAATCTCTCCTCTCATTATTTCCCCGAACCTTGTTCACATGCTATGATACATCCTCCTGCCCGTCTCTCCTTCTCAACTCCTCTCCTGCTACGTTCCCCTTTCACTTTTCACACGGTTTCTTTTCCTCTCCTCTCAGTTGCTCTCCCTCTCCTTTCGTCCTCATTCCTTTCCTTTAATGTCCTCCGCTTTCCTCCTCGTCTCCTCTCCTTCCCGATTTGATGTGCCTCTCCGTTCCTCCTCTTTCCTCACCTTTGCTCTCCTCTCCTTTCCCTTTCCGTCTGTCCTTTCATCTCCTCCTCTTTCCCTCACCTTTCTCTCCTCTCATCACCTCTCCTTCCCCTCTCCTCCCTCTCTCCTCTCCTCCCAGCTCCTTCAATCTCTCAGGTAGGCGGGCCGAGACGTCTCTCTCTCTCTCTCTCTCTCTCTCTCTCTCTGTACAGTAGATTTATTGAAGGCCATTACTCTTCCTCCACACGGTGTAGCGGCTGCTGTCTGAGAGGACCGGCCCCCTGCTGTCAGCCAGCCAGCCAACCAGCAGGCTGCGTGCGCAGGAAGCCCTAATCCAATTTCAATAAAGACAAACCAAGGTCTTTTCTATTCATCTGCCTCCACTAAATGGTCCCTCTGTCTCTCGCTCTCTCAGCAGATGCTTGGGGTTTGGTGTGAGGGGTAATAAGGTATGTGTCCTTGGCAACAAGCTCTGAGCGTGTGGGTGTGTGTGTGTGTGTGTGTGTGTGTGTGTGTGTGTGTGTGTGTGGTGTGTGTGTGAGAGTGTGAGTGAGAAAGAGCGAGATGAATATGGATGTATGTGAGTGAGTGGTGGGTGGGTGGGTGGGTGAGTGAGTGAGTGAGTGAGTGAGTGAGTGAGTGAGTGAGTGAGTGAGTGAGTGAGGAGTGAGTGCGTGAGTGAGTGAGTGAGTGAGTGAGTGAGTGAGTGAGTGAGTGAGTGAGTGAGTGAGTGGGTGAGTGGGTGAGTGAGTGAGTGAGTGAGTGAGTGAGTGAGTGAGCGGGTGAGTGAGCGGGTGAGTGAGTGAGTGGGTGGGTGAGTGAGTGAGTGAGTGAGTGAGTGAGTGAGTGAGTGAGTGCGTGAGTGAGTGAGTGAGTGAGTGAGTGAGTGAGTGAGTGAGTGAGTGAGTGAGTGAGTGAGTGAGTGAGTGAGTGGGTGAGTGAGTGTGTGAGTGTGTGAGAGAGTGAGTGAGTGAGTGAGTGAGCGAGCGAGCGTGAGTGAGTGAGTGAGTGAGTGAGTGAGTGAGTGAGTGAGTGAGTGAGTGAGTGAGTGAGTGAGTGAGTGAGTGAGCACACCAGCGCCGGTCATACTGGTTCACCAGCAGCACACAAAGTGATGACAAGCCAGTTACAGTTTTAACGCCTTCATCTGACAGCTGTCGGTGTTCCAGAATCTTGACCCCCATGGAATGTTAACCTTAATGTTCTCTAAGTATGAAACCAGCCGCCCATAAACTCCACTACTCTACACACACCTGCCAACTTTAATAACAACACATTGGTGATGGAGAGAGCATGGTGGAGGTGTGTGTGTGTGCGTGTGTGTGTGTGTGTCTGTGTGCGTGTGTGTGTGTGTGTGTCTGCTTTACGACTTGGTTTTCGACACATCATAACTGTCCGTGTGGAATATGACGCTAATGATTGGAGTGATGTTTACGAGGAGGGACCGGGCTGAGCCTGAGGGAGAAGCCCTGCCACCTCAGCAGAGCTCCAGGCTCCACTGAAGGCAGGCGGAAACACGCTAGAACGCTCACTCAGGGTTTTAAACGTGTCTTGTTAAATGTGTTTTCTGTACGTTAGCGTTTCCCCACCTCTGAGGACTTAATGTAGCAGCATGACATCACACAGCCATTACAGGTTGTAATGTGTAATGTGTGTGTGTGTGTGCGTGCGTGTGTGTGTGTGTGTGTGTGTGTGTGTGTGTGTGTGTGTGTGTGTGTGTGTGTGTGTGTGTGTGTGTGTGTGTGTGTGTGAGGTTGATTAACCGAAGGGGCGGGGCTAGCTGACTGCTGCTGGAGCATGACATGATATTGGTCAGGAGGATTACTATGAGGAATAGTTCTGCTGTCTGAGGGAGTGTGTGTGTGTGTGTGTGTGTGTGTGTGTGTGTGTGTGTGTGTGTGTGTGTGTGTGTGTAGGTGTGTGTGTGTGTGTGTAGGTGTGTGTGTGTGTGTGTGTGTGTGTGTGTGTGTGTGTGTGTGTGTGTGTGTGTGTGTGTGTGTGTGTGTGTGTGTGTGTGTGTGTGCGTGCGTGCGTGCGTACATATATATATATTATATGAATCGCCCGATTCTATTAACGCCACTATTTATTTTAACTCACGAAGATTTTAATTTTTTTTGGCTAGACTTCACTCAGGTGTATTGTTGATGCTCTCATTGATACTATGTTTGTTTCTGAAGTGTGTGTGAGAGATAGAGAGACAGAGAGGGGGGGTGAGAGAGATGAGAAAGGGGCAAGAGAGAAAGAGAGCTGGGAGAGTGTGTGTGTGAGAGAGAGAGAGGGGGGTGTGAGTACTCAGCCCTTGCGTGGGTGAATGTAACAAGTTCCTGACGTTTTCTTTCCCCTATTATTTCATGCACACTTTCTTCATTGTTTTAAATTATTATTTTCTTTTAAGTCATTTTGTGCATCACTCTGTTTTGAATTTGATGCAAATTTGCAATGCATGAGGGTCATCCTTTTGTGTTAAATGGCTGCATAAAGCAAGCATTTGTTGACTCGCATGTTGATAAGAGTATTACAACTTGGAACTTGAAAAAGATCCGTTTAAGGTAGTTTTTTTTTTTTTAAATAATGCGATTAATCCTGAGTTAACTATGGACAATCATGCGATTAATCGAGTTAAATATTTTAATCGATTGACAGCACTAATATATATATATATATGTGTGTGTGTGTGTGTGTGTGTGTGTGTGTGTGTGTGTGTGTGTGTGTGTGTGTGTTCTTACTCCTTGGGTGGGTTGAGGTCTTCAGGTCTGGTCTCAAAGAAGACCCGGACCTCTTCACACTGGGAGATGTAGACGGGCAGCTGGATCAGGGCCTGCAGAGGGAAACACACAGACCGTCACTAAACAGACTCATTTTCCCGGCCAACCACAGAGATGTCCGTGTCAAGGTTGTTTTGGCTTTTATTCCATTTTAATAACCTACTCGATGTCACCGAGCAGCACTGCAGAAGTACCCTACTCTTTGAATTCGAAAAAGTGCATTACCGGCCAGATCCTCTTAGGGGCGCTATCTCGATAATGCAGTGTTCCCTGTGGCAGAAGTTGTGTTGTTTTTTCTGGATCTCCAATGTAGTTTTCTGCTAACCTGAAGCTATGCCTGTAGCATGTAGCATGGAATGCGTTTTGGGACGCGGATTTCAGTGTGCAGTAAAGGAATATATGATCAGCCAATGGACATATCGATCTACCAGATGGCGATCGATAACTGGGAAATCCTTTGGGGGATCCAACTGGCCCACGGTAAGATCTTTTTCACGTAAATTACACGCTGATCAGGCCTTGTTATGATAGCCATCCACCCGATCAGCGAATGTGGCTACTGAGGCTAACGCGGTTATTGGTAATCAATAATCAGAAACGACGTCCCCCCCCCCCCCTTCATGCATTCATGGTGGACCATCATACCGATCATATGCAGTTTGATTTTTAACTGTAGCTTCTCTATAGCCGAAATACCATTGGATTTAACACTTTGATTGCCTAAGGCTAAATTCATGATATACCATAGGTTGCCAGCTCTATTTGTCTATGGAGAAATTCCCCTTCTTTGCAGGGCTATAACTTTTTAAATTCTATTGCTAAATTGCCATTATTAGGGCCCATTCAATGTCCTATATGTATTGTTCAGGGTGTATGAACGTTAAACTTTTTCATTCACATATTCATACTAAAATATGATCTAAAGTATAAGTATGTTTTCATCTCTTTCTGCAGCTTTCTCCAGAATGTGATTTATAGCCCCAAATGCATTATATTGATGATCAAATACAGTTTGATAGCAATCGGCGCGATATAAAAAAATCCAACTGGACGGACTTCTGGAAGTTACTACACATCATCTGATGTTGACCGGATGGGCGAGGGGGCGTTTATAATTCCGTGGGCAGCGTTATACCATTCATCTAATGTGGGTCAAATGTTCATCAGATCAGTTAGTATAGAAGACATTGAAAAATAATGCTGAATCTTACCGTATCTTCCTCGCGCCGTTGGGCGATGCGCGTGGAGTATACATTTTCCTATTATGGGATGTTGGAATACCCGGTCCATTTCCAGGTTGTATAATGGTATATACGTCCAAATCATGTTGTTTATCGAGTTATTGGCAACGGATCGCTATGTATAGTGACGAGCTAGAGTGCCGGGACCTTTACCGAGTGCCCGGAAGTAATATGGGAGAACAGCACATCGTCCAAGTAACTTCCTGTTAGGCGATTGCGCCGATCGGCCACCAGATGGCGCTCTTGAACCGCTAGAGGGTTCAGTGGGGCTTTTTGGTGGGTCTCAGGCCAGCGGATGGGAAATATGAATCCGATCACAGATTTTTGAAATATTGATAGCAAAGACGAGTTACGGCGTCTTCGGCAACTTGAGCATGGCGGGGAAGGACGCCTAAACACGTCTTCCGGCAGTTAAAGTGTTAACGTTAGTAGCTTAGCGCCCTGTATCTCGCCTTCCAGGAAATATACTAGCCCAAATCCCATATAACGCTTATATTCAAGATGCTATAAAATGAGAACGTATTGATGAAAAAATTATTTCTTTAAGCCATTTTGAAGGGACAGTTTATGGTGTCAATTGACAATGAGAATGGACAGATATAAATACTATAAAGTATAGCTTTAGCTCTACAAACAGCCTCACGGACTATGCAAGTCTGTTTAGAAATGCTGGCCGTCTAGAGTGATATTAGACGGATCCAAATGGCCCTGAATGTGTTAAAACATTGTGTTCAACTAGATCAATGTTGTTATTGTTGGTGTTGTTGTTGTCTGTATCGTCATTTCTGTTTACAGTGGAAAAGAAAAGGCTATACATTTAATTGACCTAAAAGTGTTATCCAGTTATTAATTCACATTTATTATTCCCGTTATTGTAGACCTGTTCCTGATTTGAAAAGGGCCGACCAGCACTGCTTACACTACAGGTGCAGACACGGTCTCAAAGGACGGGACACATATATGTAGAAAGTATGTGGTAAATGGTAAATGGTAAATGGTAAATGGACTGCTTATGCCTTAAGCCTCACTCATGACTCACATTCACCCGTTCACTCACACGTTCACACACGCTGGCGGTGGAGGTGACCGTGCGAGGCACGTCCAGGCAAGACCGCCTGAGTCACTGTGTGGACGGACGGACGGACGGACAGCCCTTTACCTTCCTGGTCCAAGTGTACCGGCATTGATTCAGAGCCGTGTTCTGAACGACACCTGCTCTGCTAGTAGGTGAACGCACTGGGTAGACTAGGCGTGGGTCGAAAGGTGGATGGAGGGCGGACGTGTCTGTAGTGTACAGACGTCTGCTGTGGTCGGCTCGTGTCTCGTTTCAGTCATGGACCCTAGCGGACAATGGAAAGGCCTTAACACTCAAAGGATAAAGCACTTTTCCTCCTCCTCTACCCTCAGTCGTCTGCTTCAGTCTCTTCATCTCTCTCTCTCTCTCTCTCTCTCTGACTCTCGCTCTCAGACTCTCTCTCTCTCTCTCTCTCTCTGACTCTCTCTCTCTCTGACTCTCTCTCTCTTTGACTCGCTCTCTCTCTCTATCTCTCTCTCTATCTGACTCTCTCTCTATCTCCCTCTCTCTCTCTCTCTCTCTCTCTCTCTCTCTCTCTCTCTCTCTCTCTCTCTCTCTGACTCTCTCTCTCTCTCTGGGGTCTGGTGTTGATCACAAGCAAGAGATAGAGACACGTCCTGACAGAACCGCTGAAGATGAAAGTCAAACTCACCGTCTGTCTGGGGTCTCTCTCTCTCTCTCCCACCCCCCCCCCCCCTCTCCCTCTCTCTCTCCCCCCACCCCCCCCTCTCTCCGTCTCACTCCTTTTATCTGGATCCCTAAAGGGCAGCGGAGAAACGGATAATAATCATCTCAATGATCTAACGCCTCAGACCAGACGACAGAATGAGTGCCGCCAGCCGCCCCAGTGTTCCAGGACCACACCGTGATTATCACTCCGTGGAGCGAGGGTGGGGGGCGTGTGTGTGTGTGTGTGGGGGGGGGGGGGGGGGGGCTTCTTGGCTGCCAGCAGGCATAGTTTAATGTGATCCATCAAGGTTTCTACCATCAGCCTGTGTCTCTCTGACTTTAATAATCCTAAGTGCTCAGATACTGTCCTCCAAGAGAGGAGAGTCTCTCTCTCTCTCTCTCTCTCTCTCTCTCTCTCTCTCTCTCTCTCTCTCTCTCTCTCTCTCTCTCCACACACACACACACAGCCATGTTTTCCTTGCGGGACATTACATTGACTTATATTCATCCCATAATAACCCCTTACCCTAACATGTATAACCTCCGCTGCCTTCCGGCTGTATATATGTATGTATATATTCTCCCTCTACACTAAATCACTGGGTAACATTATCACGTCTCATGCCTTCTCGTATCATTGTTATGCCAATGATACTCAACTCTTCCTCTCCTTCCCTCCCTCAGATATCTACGTCTCTGAGCGGATCTCTCCCTGTCTGTCCGACATCTCCGCCTGGATGACGACCAATCACCTCAAACTGAACCTAAGCAAAACAGAATTGCTCCACCTGCCGGCCAAATCCTCCCCCCTGACCGACCTTTCCATCACAGTCGAGAATGCAGCTGTGACCGCGTCCCCGACCGCCAAGAACCTTGGTGTTGTCCTCGACGCGT
Source organism: Notolepis coatsorum (assembly GCF_963971535.1). Taxonomy (NCBI): domain Eukaryota; kingdom Metazoa; phylum Chordata; class Actinopteri; order Aulopiformes; family Paralepididae; genus Notolepis; species Notolepis coatsorum. The sequence continues at coordinate 125,462,218 of NC_140172.1, read as the reverse complement.
GAATACTTTACCCAAGGCAGTTGTCCTTCCGCGTTCGGTTTGCGCAGATAGATTTGACGTAGAAACTGTACATTGGAGGAGGCTGGGTTGATGTGATGTCGATTGATATGAATAGCGCGTTACGTTAATAGAGAGATGAAAACAATACGTTATTTATATTGATGTGATGTCGATTGATATGAATAGCGTGTTACGTTAATAGAGAGGCGAAAACAATACGCCGCTTGAGTGATAGTAAAATTCATGATTTTTTATTGGTTTGTCAATTACAACAACATATTCCAGTTAAGTTGAGTGATAGTTAGTTTTAGTATATGATGCACTGCGGAGGAGCAACAATACGAGGAAATGGGAGGAAGTTGAGTGATAGTTAGTTTTAGTTACGGCGGAGCAACAATACGAGGAAATGGGGCTGTGGAACTGAAGTGATATTGAGCGAGTAGTAGGGCTAACGCGATTGGGCGCTGAGGAAATGGGAGGAAGTTGAGTGATAGTTAGAGAGGCCAATCAGGGCGCGCAAACCGAACGCGGAAGGACAACTGCCTTGGGTAAAGTATTCACGCGTCCTCGACGACCAGTTGAACTTCTCCGCTCACATCGCAGCGACAACCAGAACCTGCAGATTCCTCCTGAGCAACGTCAGAAGGATCCGCCCCTTCCTGACAAAAGAAGCCACCCAACTCCTCGTCCAATCAACAGTCATCTCCCGCCTTGACTACTGCAACGCACTGCTCGCTGGCCTCCCGGCCACTGCCACCAAGCCTCTTCAACTCATTCAGAACGCAGCGGCCCGCCTGATCTCAAACCTACCGAAGTCGGCCCATGTCACCCCACTTCTTAGGGACCTGCACTGGCTCCCCATTGCTGCACTTATCCGCTTCAAGGCCCTCGACCTAGCATACCGTGCGGCAAAGGGAACCGCTCCCGCCTACCTCCGGTAAATGGTCTCTAACTACACACCCTCAAGACCCCTACGCTCTGCATCTTCTGGCCGCCTCAGACCTACTCCTATCCGAGCTCCGGGAGGGTCATCAAAGAGAAGTCGGAATGAACTACCCACCCCAGTTGCGTCTATTTTTTTTACCAACGGATTTCCAGTTCTGCGTGCGCGTTCTGCGATCTGATTGGCCACTGACGTGTCTGGTGCGATCTGATTGGCCACTGACGTTTCTGGTCATGTGACATGTGCGCCCAATCGCGTGACGCCTGTGTCTTTGCCCATTTCCGCCTCAAACGGCATGCAAACTACCTAACGCCTAGTTTATCACTGGTTAAGCTTAGGCGACTCTTTCGAAGTTGGTTACGGTTAGAGTTTGGAATCAGGGCTGGTGTTCTATCGCCCTGCTCTAAGACAAACTCTAACCTTAACCAACTTCGAAAGAGTGCCTAAGCTTAACCGGTGAAAGAAACAGGTGTCACACGATTGGCCGCACGGAAATCCGTTGGTAAAAGTATTGACGCACAGCCGAAACCCGTCTAATCTTTCGCCGTCGACTAAAGACGCACTTCTTCAACCATTATTTGAAAAAAAAAAAAAAAAAAAAAAAAATCGAACCCTAACTAACCTTACTGTCATGCACTTGTCCTAATAAACTAACCTACACTGTAGCACGCAACACTTTGATGAACATTGTTACTCAGCTGATAGAGTTGTACCCTTCCTGATGACTTGTCATACAGAACTTATAAGTCGCTTGCTACTGCTACTTGATCCATGTCACAGCCAGGCAAATTAACCGAAATGTAGATCTGCCGGGTGAAGGCGCGGCATAATTCTATTCGACTTTCTCAGAAGAATCTTATACGACCTAAACATACAATCTGGGCCGCTTACTTGTCAAACACGTACCTCGAAGTTGTTAAACAGTTCAAATGTCTCAAAATGTCAACGGAGAGTCTGTTTTGTGGGCGCTGACGTCTTGATTGGAACATGAAATGTGTTATTCTCTCTCCAAGTCGCATTCCATTCGTCACGGCAGTGCCCAGTAAACAGAAAGACTCTCCGGTGTTATTCTGAGAGGTTTTGACCATTTCGACAACTTCGGGGTAAGTTTTTGACAAGTAAGTGGCCTGGACTTTATGTTTAGATGATATAAAAAGCTTCTAAAATGACATGACCGCATGTGAAACCATACCGTTGAGTCGTGGCGTTGATTGGCAACAGAGTGGAGGCCGACTTGTCCAGGAGGCACCTTGTCTTTACTTACCTTGTTACCCCAGAGAGGCACCTTGTCTTTACTTACCTTGTTACCCCAGAGAGGCACCTTGTCTTTACTTATCTTGTTACCCCAGAGAGGCACCTTGTCTTTACTTACCTTGTTACCCCAGAGAGGCACCTTGTCTTTACTTATCTTGTTACCCCAGAGAGGCACCTTGTCTTTACTTATCTTGTTACCCCAGAGAGGCACCTTGTCTTTACTTACCTTGTTACCCCAGAGAGGCACCTTGTCTTTACTTATCTTGTTACCCCAGAGAGGCACCTTGTCTTTACTTATCTTGTTACCCCAGAGAGGCACCTTGTCTTTACTTATCTTGTTACCCCAGAGAGGCACCTTGTCTTTACTTATCTTGTTACCCCAGAGAGGCACCTTGTCTTTACTTACCTTGTTACCCCAGAGAGGCACCTTGTCTTTACTTACCTTGTTACCCCAGAGAGGCACCTTGTCTTTACTTATCTTGTTACCCCAGAGAGGCACCTTGTCTTTACTTACCTTGTTACCCCAGAGAGGCACCTTGTCTTTACTTATCTTGTTACCCCAGAGAGGCACCTTGTCTTTACTTACCTTGTTACCCCAGAGAGGCACCTTGTCTTTACTTATCTTGTTACCCCAGTGAGGCACCTTGTCTTTACTTATCTTGTTACCCCAGAGAGGCACCTTGTCTTTACTTATCTTGTTACCCCAGAGAGGCACCTTGTCTTTACTTATCTTGTTACCCCAGTGAGGCACCTTGTCTTTACTTATCTTGTTACCCCAGAGAGGCCTGCCAGCTACTCATGAGACCACTGCCATAGACAACGTACAGCCACTGTTCTGCATTACACACCACCAGGTCGCTTCTATACTTTAAGCAAGTGGCTTGTCCTTCCGCGTTCCCGTTTTGCGCTCTGATTGGCCACGCACGTTTCTGGTCATGTGACATGTGCGCCAATCGTGGGACGGCAAGTTTTTGGACGGTTAAGCTTAGGCGCTCTTTCGAAGTTGGTTACGGTTAGAGTTTGTCTTAGAGCAGGGCGATAGAACGCCTGCCCTGATTCCAAACTCTAACCTTAACCAACTGCGCAAGAGGCTGTGAATAACAGCACCAGCATACAAACCACTGCAATGGAGGGGGGGGGGGGGGGGCGCGCTGCTGATGGAGATTCAGTGTTCAGAATAACAGAACATGAGGTGCGGAGGACCTTTAAGAAAGTGAATATCAGGAAGGCAGCAGGACTGGACAGCATCCCCGGCCGCGTCCTAAAAGTCTGTGCCGACCAACTGGCCCCGGTATTCACTGACATATTTAACCTGTCCTTAGAACAGGCTGTGTACTTTAACAATTACTTCAACCGAATCAGAGACACCCATGCTTACCAAACAAGGCGCAGCTCAACTGACTTTGTGCCAGTCAGATTCAGGAGCTGTATGGGGAAGGAGTCATTTTTATATTCAGCAGCTGTCTATTGGAATAGTCTGCCCAGTGAACTGAAAACCATAGACAGTGCCGTTAGATTCAAGTCCAGCCTGAAGACATGGCTCAAAAGGGACTATACCTAGACACTTAGCTTAAGGCACCCTTGCATGTTGTATGAGTCTGTATGTATATAAATGTTAAATGGTATATGTGATGTGTTGTGATGTCACGTTTTTGTATGATGCATGTGTTAAGCATCACATTCCCCCACCCCCCTACAAGGACCACCATGGAAATAAGCTCTGAGCTTTTTTGTGTTACATCCTTGGCAGTATATCCCGACTGTGCTCTTCTGTCACATGTTTATTTTTTATATTGTCAAATAAAGTCATTCATTCATTCATCCCCACCTGTCTGAAGAAGTCCACCATCATCCCTGTACCCAAAAAATCTACGCCCGCTTGCCTCAACGACTACCGCCCTGTAGCTCTCACCTCCATAGCCATGAAGTGCTTTGAGAAGCTAGTGAAGGGCTACATCTGTTCCTCCCTCCCCATCAACCTGGACCCCCTGCAATTTGCATACCGCCCCAACAGGTCCACGGAGGACGCCATAGCCCATGTGCTGCACACAGCAGCATCACACATGGACAAGAGGCAGGGCAACTATGTGAGAATGCTGTTCATCAACTACAGCTCAGCATTCAATACCATAGTCCCCTCCAAACTCATAGCCAAGCTCAGGGACCTGGGCTTGAACTATGACCTCTGCCAGTGGGTCTTGGACTTCCTGACGGGTAGACCCCAGGTGGTAAGAGCAGGCAACTGCACCTCCTCATCCATCACGCTCAACATAGGGCTGTGTTCTGAGTCCCCTCCTCTACTCCATGTACACACATGACTGTGTGGCACAGCGGAACAACAACACAATCATCAAATTTGCTGATGACACAGTAGTGGTGGGCCTGATCTCTGCCAACGACGAGAGGGCCTACCTGGAAGAGGTAGAGAATCTGTCGCAGTTGTGTCAGGAGAACTGCCTCTCCCTGAACGTCAGCAAAACAAAAGAGATGATTGTGGACTTCAGGAGGTCAGGGGTCAGGGATTACAGCCCCCTCAGCATCGACGAGGCACCAGTTGAGAGAGTGAACAGTTTCAAGTATCTAGGAGTCCACATATCCGAGGACTTGACATGGACCACACACATTGACAGTGTTGTGAAGAAGGCACGGCAACGCCTCTACTTCCTCAGGCGCCTAAGGAAGTTCCAAGTCAGTCAGAAGATCCTTAAGAACTTCTACTCATGCACAATAGAGAGCATCCTGACTGGCAATATCACCTCCTGGTTTGGGAATAGCACCGCACAAGACCGCAGCAGACTACAGAGAGTGGCCCGTTCAGCCGAACGCACAATTGGAGGGGGGCTTCACACTCTCCAGAACATTTACAACAAACGGTGCATGGGTAAGGCTAAGAGAATTATCAAAGACTCCAGCCACCCAAACAACTGCCTCTTTGAACTGCTGCGGTCAGGCAAGCGATACCGGAGTCTCATGGCAAGCACAGAAAGACTCAGAAGAAGCTTCTATCCCCACGCCATCAGGTTGCTCAATGAACAATAACACTATGCAACAACCATCAAAAGCACTCACAGCACACACATCCACACGCAAACACTCACTTTAAACAAACAACTCACTGCAGCACCCACTCTACACACTTTAGAACACCTAAACACACTTTATATTTATTGGCAAAGAATTTGCACTACAACCCATAACTCAGTACACCTTACTGTAAATTGTACCTAAATTGTACCTCATCCCATTTCTGCTTTGCACTATATAGTATATTGTAATTAGTATATTGTATAGTATGGTAACTCAGTTACTTCTACTCTGCATTGAACATTGTACATATGTACATACTGAACACTTGTGTCTACGTACGTGACTTCAATTTTATACTTGCTATACTTATTTTATTTTATACTTATCCTTTTGTCTAGCACAGTCTCTGGAGCGTAACAGAAAGAAGCATTTTGTATAAAAGTATTCTGTACTTCTGTATGACAACTAATAAAGAAACTTGAAACACAACACAGTGGAGGAAGTCGAGGCTATGCTGTAACTTGTTCGTGGGCGTTTGGTTTTGGATTAACCATAGCTATTAGAACCGGGGAGAACCGGGGAGCAGAGGAGGACTCTGGGAAGACATGTTCGCCTCCGTTCACGTCTTTCAGTTGATCATTTCGATGCGACTCAATCACAGATAGGGCTGCACGATTTTGGGAAATAATCGAATTGCGATTTTTCTGACAGATATTGCGATTGCGATTACATTTGCGATTATAATATATTTTTTTAAGCAGCCCCACAGAGGTTTATTGTAAAATGCGGCTTGCATCTGGCCTACGCGGTGGGTCTGTTCGGGACCTGAAAATGTTTCTTTTTACCTGGGAATCGATACCGGTACCCAACGGTACCTTTTTTTCTGTACTTTACTCTCCGTCTCTAAACTTCACAACACACAATCTTTTTTTTTGTATTTAATTTTTTTATTCTTTTTTAAACAAACATATAAACAAACATGACAACACACGATAAGATATACAAGCATTAATTGTCAGGGCACATCCAATGGGATCACCTTTTGGTTAGTTGTTTTATATAAGATATACCCATAATACCTGTTATCTAAAAAAAAAAACTACATACATATGCTCAGCTCGAACCCCCCCCTCCCGGACCCCACCTTGAGAAGTACCTCCACTATCCCTCGCACCTAACCAGACACTACCATTATAAGCTAGCTTTTATTCTCTCCACCACTTCTAACCACATTGACATTTTGGATTCATTGAGACCCAGAATTCTTGCTGTAGATATTTCATGGTAAATTACATCGAGATATGTCAGAAACCAAACTTTACGGCACATTTTTTCCGGTTGAAACCAGCGTGATGCGATCAGCTTTTTGGCTACTGTGATACCCGATAAAACCAATCTCTTTAGCTGTGGATTCACTGCAAACTCAAAAACATCATTCAACAGCAATACCGAGGGGTGTACAGGTATATTCCAAGATACGAGTTTTGATATTTGTTGGGTCACATCTTTCCAGAATGCCTTAACTGGTGAGCAGTCCCAATACATGTGCATAAATGTCCCTTCGTCCCCATTTGTACATTGGGTGCATTTGGAATCTTGTTTGAGCCCCATTCGGCACAGTCTTATAGGAGTCAAGTATGTCCTGTGAATATAGTTAAGATTGATTTGTTGATGATCCGGGTTCCTTGATGTAAGTCGGACATTTGCCCAGGCTCCTTGCCAATCAAAGTCATTTTCCAGGTCTGGTATATCCCTCCTCCAGACAGAGTCAAGTTGGAGGGTTTCATACGAGGACGTTAGTAATTGATGATAAAATTCTGAAACAAAACCTCTCGATGTCTCTCTTGAGTAGAAGAATTTGTGGTATCTGTGGTGTTCAATTGGTCTGTCTAATGGAACACCGTGAGACTTCAAACATAGCTCCAACTGTTTGTGAAAAAGCCATGTGGACTTGGTGAGATAAATTTTTTTGCGTATTTCTTTATCACTACAAAAACCCTGTTTGTTAAAAATATCCCCTAATGAGTGTATGCCTTGCTCTTCCCATATAGGGAATCTTATAGGTCGTTTTCCAATTAAGAGAGCATTGTTATTGAATAAGGGAGTATGATTGTGCCATTCTTGTGGGTTAGGATTTTTTTTTTGTGATTCACGCCATATCCGGATCGCATGAGTAATTATGGGGCCAAATTTTCGTTCACAGTGCTTGATTGGTAGTTTAGTGTATGCTATGTCCTTCAGTCTATGTGGGGCTACTATGTTTTCTTCTATTTTTCTCCAAGATGCTAATGCTTGGGAGTCAAACCATGTTGTCAATGGACTTAATGAGTACGCCTTAAAATATAGGAAAAAATCTGGAAATGCCATGCCACCATCTGCTTTATTTCTCTGTGCGGTGGATCTTTTTATACGTGGTGGTTTGTTATTCCAAATAAATTTGTATGTGGAGGAGTGTAATCTTTTCCAGTAACCCTCTGGAGGGGGTAACGGTAGCATTGAACAGAAGAAGTTGATTTTAGGTAGTACATCCACCTTAACTATTGATATCCGTGCTTGTACTGTGTTCTTAAGTTTTGCCCATCTATCAAGGTCGTCTTTGATTTTGTTTTGGATTTTTGTGTAGTTGTGCTTCACCGTTTGTCTTATGGTAGGGAATATTTCCACTCCCAAGCATCTGAAATGTTTTACCATCGGTATCTGTCCTGGGAGGGTTGTATCTTTTTTTGCAGGGGTGTTAAGTGGAAGGAAAGCCGACTTCGGCCAATTTATCTTAAATCCCGATAAATCACCAAAGTCCTCAATCAACTTGAGCAGATGAGGCAATGTGGTGTTGGGGTTTTTCATGAACAATATTACATCGTCCGCATATAAACACATTTTTTGTTGTGTGCCCTTGATTACGATAGGTTCTATGGATTGGGATTGTCTTATATATTGTGCTAACGGCTCTAATGATAGATTGAACAGACCGGGACTAAGAGGACAACCCTGTCTGGCAGAGCGTGATACCGGAAATATTTCAGAGATGATTGTGCCTGTTATAATCATGGCCGATGGGTCTTTGTATAATACTTTAATCATATCGATGAATCCTTTTCCTAACCCCATCCTTTCTAGCACTGCCCACAGATACGACCATTCCAGCCTGTCAAAGGCCTTCATAGCATCCAGGGACAGCATCGCCTTAGGTATGGTGTCCTCTTTGTCGGCATCAAGTACGTGCAGTATACGTCTTATGTTCTCAGTGATCAGGCGGCCTCCTATGAAGCCAGTTTGGTCCGGGTGAACTAAAGACGTCATATGCTTTTGTAATCTGATGGCTAATACCTTAGAGTACAGTTTGATATCTGTTCCGAGGAGGCTTACAGGTCTATAACTACCGCACTCGTTGGGGTCTTTGTCTTTTTTAAGGAGGACTGTTATGAGTGCAATATTGTCGGTTTTATGGAAGTTCCCCTCCTTGACTGAGTATAAGATCATATTTAGTAATAAGGGGCCAATTATGTCCCAACAAGAAAGGTACATTTCTGATGGGAAACCGTCTCTTCCTGGAGCCTTACCACTTTTCATTGCGGTTATGGCCATCTTGAGTTCCTCTAGTGTGATCGGTATTTCTAACTGTTTAGCGTCATTCTCTGAAAGTTTAGGGAGAATAATTTGATTAAGAAATGTGTCCATTTTGTTTTGATCGAAGGTCATTTCTGATTTATATAAATCGGAGTAGAATACTTTGAATGTATCGTTTATTTTTACCGGATCTGTTACAAGTACTTGTTGTGCTCTAATGGTAGTTATATCTGCAAATGTTGCATTAATTCTTAATCGCATGGCTAATAGGTGGCTGGGTTTGGAACCATGGGAGTACTGCTGTTGTCTTGTGCTGCGTATTTGTATTTCCGATTGTTGTCTGTATATGTCATTGATCTCTATTTTTAGTACGTTAACTTGATTTTCTAGTCGAGTTGTTGTATTTCAGAGAATTAAATAACGTTGAGTAAAGCGTTTCCAGCTCATCCAGTTTTGTGTTTTGATTCTTGCGCATTTTTGAGGAAAAGCTATCCGTGAAGTCTTTGATCATTCCCTTTACCGACATCCATATTATTCTGGGGTCTTGCACCGAGTTTGCATTCTCCCGTTGGAATACTATAAGAGCTTCTTTGAGTTGTGTAATGAATTCCTTGTTGTTAAGCAGCAACGAGTTAAATCGCCATCTTGGGGCTCGGGAGGATAGTATACCAAATGTACCTTTAAGGAGTAAATAACAGTGATCTGATAGTGCGTTGGGTATCATTTCCACTTCATAATTATCAAATAGTCTCTGTGATGCAAAGACATAATCTATTCTGGATAGTGTCTTATGTCTCGCAGATCGACAAGAGTACTTTCGGGTCGTGGGATTAAGTAACCGCCATAAGTCCTTTACACCTGTAATCTTTGACCAATCCTTTAATGCCTTCGATGAATTCTTTTGTTCGCTGGAAAAGGCGAGGTAAGATTTGTCTATCCTTGGGTTCCAGATGGCATTAAAATCCGCTCCTATTATAAATGAGTAATCGGGAATGTCTAACATTGCATTGGTTAGTGTAGTGAAGAAATCTTCTTCGTACAAATTTGGGGCGTATACCGCTATCAACGCTATTTTCCTGTTCTTATGTTCAATCTTAGCTATAGTTATCCGACCTTCTACATCAGACCATACTCCCTTTAGTACAATATTCAACTTACGTTTAACGACTATTGCTACACCCCGAGTTCTCGTACCAATAGAGGAGTGACTGATATTATGGTATATGTTGTCCGCTAATTTACCTATGTCTTTCCCTAGAATGTGTGTTTCGCTTAGCAGAGCAATGTCCACATGTTCTTTTTTCATCAGTGTGAGCACGCTTTTGCGTTTAAGTTGGTTATTTATTCCCCCGGTGTTCCATATCATTATATTCAAACTAGCCATAGTCTATACATGTTGCATTGTAATTTTTGGTAATGCTTCTAGAGTGCGAGGCAATACTAGATATACATCCCACTAGTGAGGTCCCGTTGAGAGCCGAGCTTAAAAACATACATATATACAAATAAAAATCCCCTACCCTTCCCTCCCACCGAGAGTCGTACAGGATTGTGTTCCATGAACACAACCTTTGCGTATGACTCTCTCCCTTGCACCACCGGATATCCCAGAATGATCCAATTATCCTTAACATTCCTATGTATACCATAGGATCTAACACTCTAAATTCTACCATAAGTAGAATGTCGACTGTGGCTTGGCCACTTACCCGTAAAAAATAAATAAATAAAAATTTAAATGAGATAAACTAAAAATAAAGACCAAAAATAAGCTTCAATTGTCATGCCTTAATCACTTACATTTTATATGAACTTGTAATTTATAGTAATTTATAGTAACCCATGAATAATATGAAGGTATTGAACTGAAGAGAGAGCCTCAATAAATCAGAGAGAGCGGATAAAAAAAAAAAAAAAAAAAAGTAAAAGGAAGAGAACATTAACTTAGATCTTAAAAGAGCATTGCTATGCTTAAACATCTAAAGTATTAATTGGAGAAGTAGTGAAATTATTTCCCATTAATAAAAAAACAATTTTTAAATACGTATATGCAGCATTTCCCCCGACCGGGGTGGGCGATGATCGTTGTGTAGAGTGATCTTTCAGCCGGCCGGCTATGATGGCTCTGTGGTTTTGCATCTAGATAGCTGTTGATTATTCCCCCGAGGGGCTTCTGGTAGAATGAATGACCACGTATTGCTGATATTCCAGAATGCTCCATATATCAAAGAATGCTTCGATGTTCTAGATTATTCCAATATGTCATTTTTACATTGTCTGAATGTTCCAGTATGTTCTGGAGTGTTCCAATCTTAAATCCAATATGTCCGCAATAATATACACGTCGGGGAAAGCATTCAAAAACTCTGAGCACGTAGGTCTCTCTGTCCCAAATCCTCGATTATTAAAGGTTGTAATATATGGTGACCTTGCATAACTGAAATTTAAAAGGCCATTTATACACTATTCTGCTCCTGTTCAGACAGGAATTTGGCTGCCTCTTCAGGCGATTTGAGGAGAACTTTTGCTCCTTGTTTGTCGACGACGCGAAGTATTGCAGGGTATATTAGTAGGGGTCTGTATTTCCCCAGGTATAGTTGAGACATCACCGTCTTGAACTTGGCACGCAGTTCCACTACCTCACGACAATAATCTTCAAAGCAGTGTATTGGTACCTCCATGTGTTTCAGATTGCCTTTCATCCTGCGAATTTCACGCATAATAATTTCTTTTATTCTGACTTGGCGCAGTACAACTAATATCACTCTGGGCTTAGCGTTGTTGTCACTGGAGCGGGGTCCCAATCTGAAGCACTCATCCACCTCCGGTATTTTAGGAAGGATTCCTGTTCCCAAGATTTTCTGTAATTCTGTGGCAAACTCTTCAGGGTTTTCACATCTCACTGATTCGTCCAGACCGACAATGCGAATATTCAGCCTGCGTTTTTGATATTCCATCTCGAATATTTTGGCTTTCTGTTCTTTATTGATTCGCGTGAGCTCCTCCGTTATTTCGCTGAGCTCCGTCTTGATTTCATTGTAGTTCCCCTTCATCTCAGCAGTTAGGTTAACTGTGTTAGCCTCTACTTCCTTGTAGATGTGAGTGAATTTGATTTCGTGGGCTTCCACTACTTTCTCCAGAGCCTCGGTGCGTTTATTCTGTGCGTCGGCGTCCGCTCTCAGCGCATCAATTTTGCCTTCAATAGATTCTTTAATAGCATCTACTTTTTGAGTTATTATCTTCTGTGATTCTTTGATCATTTCCTCCATTTTCCGGATGATATATTCGGTATCTGCGGAGGTCTTTGATGGGGTTGAACTTGAAGCGGCCTCTGTCAAGTCAATACTTTCTGCTGTCCGCTGTACGTATCCTGGGTCCCGCGGCGGGACCTCTTCGACTGGTTTTTGGTCTTTCTTTGGGTCTTTCCTTGATGGCATCTCGATTCTTTTGGTCAATATAGTTAGTTGATAGTCTCAGTTGATATATGCGTCAAGTTTTAAACGCATTAATGGTATATAAATATGATTTTAAAACGAAAAAAAAATAACGGGTGAGCAGCTGTGTCACATGCGACCTACTCCATTCTAAAGCTAAACACACAATCTAAAACCCCTTACCTCCCTCTCCCAAACCGTTCCTACAACAATAACAACAACTTGCAAAGGAGATCTTGTATCTCAATGGGACTTCCTGGTAAAAAAAAAAACGAAATTATTAAGAATTGCGATTTTTTTTTTTTTTTTTGCAATTTGCCAAAAAATCGCGATTAATCGTTCAGCCCTAATCACAGATCAAATAATGAATATGAATTAAGATCCAGCAATTGCATGTCCTATTTCTTGCCTAAAATGTTGTCAGAAACGTAAACGGGTGAACCGTTCAGGATCCTCTCATTCCCGACACGTTATGCTCCTTCGACAAAACTTCATATATAAAACACAACACTGCTTTACACAATCCTGCCCAGTCCATGTGTGTATACAAATACCTCTTCCACGCTCCCCCTCCCCATAAAAGCTGCCTCTTCATCATCTAGCTCTCTCTCTTCCAGTAGGCCCCAGCTGATGTGTTTTTTTTTTATTACTGGTGACCCGCTGGCTGCACCGGGTCTAGGGTCAGTGTCCGGCGCGGTGTCCGTCCCCTCTGTGGTCTCATCCTCCTCTTCCAGTCAGCCGCTGACCCGTCCTCTCATTACCATTCTCCCCAGGGAGGCTGAGGCATTACAGCAATGGACTTTATGGCTGTTCTTTACAGCAGGCAGCATTAACCTAATTGTGTGTGTGTGTGTGTGTGTGCCTGTTTGTGTGTGTGTGTGTGTGTGTGTGTGTGTGTGTGTGTGTGTGTTTGTGCCTGTGTGTGTGTGTGTGTGTGTGTGTGTGTGTGTGTGTGTGTGTGTGTGTGTGTGTGTGTGTGTGTGTCTGTGTGTGTGTGTGTGTGTGTGTGTGTGTGTGTGTGTGTGTGTGTGTGTGTGTGTGTGTGTGTGTGTGTGTGTGTGTGTGTGTGTGTGTGTGTGTGTGTGTGTGTGTGTGTGTGTGTGTGTGTCGGTTTGTGCCCATCTCTGTGTGTGTTTCCCAGACAGAGGACAAATAAGTCAGTGAAAGAATAGAGCTACTTGTACATTCTCATGAGGTACACAACGACAAATCTCCCATCCTCTCCTCCTTAATCTCATCTTTCCTCTCCTCATTCCTCTCCTCCTTCCTCTCCCCTTTCCTCTCCTCCTTCCTCTCCTTCCTCTCCTCTTTCCTCTCCTCTCTCCTAGCAGTCAGTCAATGGAGGGATTTTGAGTTGACTTGAACAACAATAAACAAAAGGCAGGTTTAATGTGGATGATTTACATGATTTAGTATTTATGTACAGCCTGAAGGCTTCAATCTCTACCTAACCCCCCCCCCCCCCCCCCCCCAAAAAAACAGTGTTTATCCTTGGTGCTCGTTTTAAATCCACCAACAGTGTTTATCCTTGGTGCTCGTTTTAAATCCACCAACAGTGTTTATCCATGGTGCTCGTTTTAAATTCACCAACAGTGTTTATCCTTGGTGCTCGTTTTAAATCCACCAACAGTGTTTATCCATGGTGCTCGTTTTAAATCCACCAACAGTGTTTATCCATGGTGCTCGTTTTAAATTCACCAACAGTGTTTATCCTTGGTGCTCGTTTTAAATCCACCAACAGTGTTTATCCATGGTGCTCGTTTTAAATCCACCAACAGTGTTTATCCATGGTGCTCGTTTTAAATCCACCAACAGTGTTTATCCATGGTGCTCGTTTTAAATCCACCAACAGTGTTTATCCATGGTGCTCGTTTTAAATTCACCAACAGTGTTTATCCTTGGTGCTCGTTTTAAATTCACCAACAGTGTTTATCCTTGGTGCTCGTTTTAAATTCACCAACAGTGTTTTGTTATCTGAGCCACTCGGTGAGCCAAGGTTTCTAGCACATAAATAAATACATGAATAAATAAGACTCCGCGTGGTGATTCAGTAGTGCACCACGCAGTGACGCAACCTGTGAAAAGCCCAAAAGTAGAACTTGGCAAGACATGGGCGTCGGACCTGAAAAGGAGGTTGTTTTTCTTAGAATCCTGAAAAAGTCAACCCTTGTTTGGAGGTACAAGGTTTACACCTGACAGTGGGCGAAATCTAACGTTGTTAAGGCATCTTGGAGGAGTGAATTCCACTCCTTTGTGCTTTGTACACGTGGATGACGTCATAAAAGAGTCTGTATCTGAACCTGAATCTGAACCAACCCTCACGGTAATGTGACCTCCTGACCCGACTAGTAATCTTACATGAGTATTCTTGATCTTGCCCTCACCCAGCCGCCCCTCCCGGAGCCACTTCCTGGTTAGAATGAAAACAGCAGCGTTGGACGACGAGGGGGAATTCCACACGAGTCAGGAGGAGGTGGAGGAGGAGGCCTCCCCTCCGCTCAGCCGGCTGACAGAACGGCTGACACGGCTCTCCTCAGAGGAAAACACATGAAAAGAACCGTAGCGGCTCTCCGGTTTCACCTCGTCAACCTTACTCTGCGCGGAGGAGGCCGAGTGAAGCTCACTCACTCAGAGCTCCGGCAGAAACCGCACGGGCCTTTTGAACCTCTAGGCGGGGGCGGATCCCACGAGGAGGATCAAAGAGAGACCGCGAGGGGGGAAAGGGTTAACCTGAGCGCTTGGTTGACCTCGCAATCAACGGGGGAATTTAATCTGGAGTTGTCGGTGGTACGGTTACCTGCTGCTAGATTCTAACATGAACCAGGACTGGGTTCACGAGGTCAAAAGGTGCTGCTGGTTGTAAACGGAGGTCATGAAATAATGACTATTACCTTGAGAGGTTTGACATACGCCTGATACAGTATAATACTACACCGTAATGTAGCCTATACCGGTAAGATAAATATTCTGTGGTGGACAATGCCTCAAGGCTTTCATATTGTTAATACGGCCTGTGGATGCTTAAAAGTCTCTCAAAGAACCATTCAAACATTAAAGGAACATGGCAACATTATGAGAAATGCACTTACCGTCTTCTCCAGAGTCAGACAAGAAGATAAGATACCAATTTCCTGTCTGTGTGTTCAGTAGAAAGCCATCCGGCTGCAAGAAAACCTAGTTTAGCACAAATTAATGGAAGCTACAGCTAGGCGAGCTGGTCCGTATCCACTTTCATTAATTTGTGCTAAGCTAGGCTAGCTTGCAGCCGGATAGCTTTCTTCTGAACGCACAGACAGGGCATTCTTGTCTGGAGAAGATGGTAAACACATTTCCCCATAATGCTGGCATGTTCCTTTCAGGCTTGAACGTTTCTGTGATTTTGAAGCATCCACACGCAGTATTAACAAGCTGAAAGCCTGGAGGTGTTGTCCACCCCAGAATATGCCGTGTGTTCCTTTAACACTTTCTGATTCTAAAATGTCAAAGCCCACAACAGAAGCACACTCAAATGACAAACACGGCGTGATCACAAAGCGACAACATCTCGAGTTTTTTACGAAGTGACCTCACCGGTCTACAAAGTGTCCCAAAACGATTTCACAAACATCCACACCCACACGGAGACGCAGACAGTCACAAATTGACCGACAACACACCCGGTTCCTCCCCGCACCAGACGCTCCTCTTTTATTTTTCAGATTGTCCTTTAAGTGGTTAAAGATGTTGCTTTACTTCCACCAGCTGTACATTCCTCAAGTTCACGAACGACCCCTCTGAGGTACTGGACCCAGCAGGCACCACCTCGTCCTCCTCCCCCTCAGCCTATAGCCCCTGGCTAGTGTACATAAACATATCAGGGCTTCGCGAAAATGTCGTGTTTACGTCGAGAAGGGAAGGAATGGGAAAAGGGTCCTACAAGGACAATTCCTAAAGTGTTTCTTTTCATCGTCACAGTGATTTGTATACTGTACTGGTTCCTAAAGTCATTCAGGGATACAAACATCTGCTCAGCAAAAGGGGTAAATGGGAGCAAAGGCATGACTAAACTAGATTGGAATAAGCGCTAGCTTGCAAAATAAACATCCCAAACCCCCCCCCCCCCTTCTGAGACACACTGACTCAGATTTGACTTTTAAAAGTCAACAACAACTTGGTCTAAGTGTGTCTAAGTGTGGACAAGGCTATATGCTGACAGGAACCAGCTCAGCGCCAGCCAGCCCTTTGTCTGTGTTCTGAAATCAGATAGTTACCACATCATACTACACCACATACCACCCACTCACCCACACACGCAGGCCTACGGCTACGTGCCCCAACCTTTCCTCCCACATACAACGACATACAACAAAATAACAAGGTTATTACATTAAATCAAACAATACATGTCAGTGACATTAGTCAGCAAGTCAGGAAACACCAACCTGTAATAAAACATCATTATGCTTCCCGTTAAGATATGAAAGTCTCTCGTCTTGACATCATTGTCCAGGTTTCATCTCATCAAACACAAAGAACGTGATTACAGCGACTGTCGACGGTGGATGTGCACCACAAATTACAAAACCTGTTTCTAAGCTATCCAACAGAAGGGCAGGGTAATGTCATAGTTTGGTGTTTTATTAGTTCAATAACTCAAGTTGTGGAGACACACACACGCACGGAAGAAATGTTGCTGCTTGTGTTGTGTAACTCGGAGGTGCAATACTGTCCAAAAACGTAACAGAAAAATAGTTTGAAAAAACAAACATGCTGGTAACACAGTGAGTGCATACTTTTGTACACACATCAGTGGTCCTTCTTTAAATGTATTTATTATTATTTTATCAAATGCACAAGCATCAGCGTCTTGTGTGAGTGTGTTTGTGTGTGTGTGTGTGTGTGTGTGTGTGTGTGTGTGTGTGTGTGTGTGTGTGTGTGTGTGTGTGTGAGTGTGTGTGTGTGTGTGTGTGTGTGTGTGTGTGTGTGTGAGTGTGTGTGTGTGTGTGTGTGTGTGTGTGCGTGCAAACGACGCCTTAAAGCTGTGTGTATGCGTGTGTGTGTGTGCGTGCGAACGCCGCCTTAAAGCGGGTGTGCGTGCGTTTGTGTTAATGGACGTGACCCTGCGATCCCCAGGGGTGCTTGGAATTTTAAGCAGCCAATTTTTTTCTGTCTCTCTGTCTGACAGCTATGAGAAACAGCAGAGCGGGTAACGTCTGCAGTGTGAGAAGATGGAGCCGTCGACTGAGAGATGATACTCAGTAGCCGCCGCTAGCTGTGTCTGGTCGCCCTCAGCGTAACCCAGCACACACTTAACCCGCTGAGCTGTGGGGTTTTTTGTGTGTGTTTCCACACAATTCTGGATGTTTAGAATCCTAGATCTTTATAAACAGTTCCAATTAGACAACATAAACATTTTGAATGGACTACATCTGATTTCCTGCCGGTTGTTGATATTAGCGAACACTGCAACGGGACGTCGGCTGCGGTCCAAGCTGTTCCCGTAGCAACGCAAGTCAGTTGAAACTTGTCTTGTTGACTTTGTTGACGTCTCACAACGTTCCAATCACATGGGTTTGATTGTTCACCTCAAAGGGTAAAGGAGAAAGAGAGGTGCTCGTGTTGCTTATAGCCCACAGTACAAATAGCCTAATCCAGCGGTTCTCAAAATACGGGTCACGAGTCACGACCCAAAGTGGGGTAGTGGGTAGGGGACAGTGCGCATTGGCAAGCATTTTTTATGTTCTGGCAACATATTTTGGCTAAATATGCCTCGTTTTATAAATGTGTATTGATAACATGGTGCTGTAATACAATTTTATAATAAATATGCATAATCAAGTTCAACAACGTGTGCTTTTATTTTGATATTCCTTAATTTCACGTTGAAATTACGCGATACATTAACACTTTGAGTGCCACGGACGCTTTTTGACGTTTGACGTATATTATAGCGTTTGTTTGTCTTTTTTTTTTATTAACGATTTTAATTCATATTTCATCAATCGAGCCTCACGCTAGTGCTGCAGACTCTCTCTGAGCTCCATTGGGAAAATACCGCCCCCTATCGTCTCTCCCTGTGTAACTGCACCCAATTGGATTAGACTGATGGGGGGGGTGTCCAGTTTCCTCATTTTACTTATCCGGCAAGCGATCTGAAGAGACCGAAGTGATTGCAGAGCCGCAAAACAATGTGGAATACATATTTACAGTACCCAGCGCTGAATCTATAAACGTGTTCGATATTTGGAATGGCGACCAGGAATTGGAATAATCTTTTTGGAGAACATCTGATCTGAGGTAAGCAATTTATTTTACCAGTCTTGGGGTAATCGGATCTGTTTTCACCTATATATCAGCGTTTGCCCCATGTGTGTGTGTGTGTGTGTGTGTGTGTGTGTGTGTGTGTGTGCTGATCAGGAAATGAGAGAATATATTTTTAAGCCCGCTCCTCTAGCGTGCATAAGTACACATATACTATCGATAATCTAGCGTTTATTTGAAAACGATACATGAATAGGCCGAAAAATTACAACGTTTTTTGTGTATTCCTGAATATTCCAGTAAATGCCGTTTATCACGGAATCTATATATTTTCCTGAAACGTTCAAGAAAACGAGGGCTTTTCAAAATGCTATAAAACGGAAATGAACCGATTAAAAAACAATCCGTTTCTACAATGTTGACTGCAAACAAGTCATTGATAAGCGACGGGCAGATTAGACACATAGCCATAATTTAAGATATAGAATGTGGATAGGAGGATAATTTCATAACAATCATTTAATTGAAAACAAAACAAGATTATGTTATTTCTTCAGGTTAAATTATACAGTATGTAGTGCATAAACAGTCACTCACCCTAGAGTACTAATGCATTATGTGTTATTTCTTCAGGTTGAAGGTCACATATTACACTCCTTTTCAACAAGTTAGTATAGGTCTGAGGTCTCCAAAACATGTCTTTGAAGTTTTTAGCTGAAAATATCACTCAGATTATGCATTCTAGCATGCCTCAATACCCCTCTGTTTCAGTCCTGTTCTTGACAGGCTGTTTCTGTGTCAGTAGCTTTAAATGCAAATGAGCTGCTGCTCCCAGCGCCGTTTCCCTTACAAAAATTCTGATCAAACTGTCAAACTAGGCGTTGCAGATCAAATATGAGGCCGTTTGATGGAAAAAGAGAATGTTTACGAACAAGCTGTCATTTTGTACGCAGTTGTTTTTTTCCCCACACACGGACACACAAGTCATGCATTGTCTATGATCCCCACTTGATGTAGGAGGGAGAGGCAAATCTGAATGGCTTGTTGAACCTTGGCAGCCCAGAAAAGTCTGACTGGTTGTCTTACTTCATAGTTTGAGTGTTAGTTATACCCAAAAGTATGTGTACAAGCACTGAAAAAGTGAGTTTTTCACAATATGTGACCTTTAGGGTGCTTTCTCACTCACCCATTTGGGTACGTTCCGATCCGTACCATCCTCATTCCGAGTAGAGTGCGAACTCCCCCCCCCCCTCGCCCCCCTCTAGTTTGTGTACACACTTCAGTCTTGGTTCGCTCCGGGTTCTGTTTACGGTTTGCGTTTTGAGCGTGTACGCTTGCCGTAGGCGATGATGTCACGCTCGAAAATGTAAACACAGGAACGGTTAACATGCGGTGGAGACTGGATGCTGATATAAAATAAACACATAACCAATAAATATGAAGTTATATTTGAACCTCTGTTGTTCAGCCTTGTCAATATAACCCACCCCCTTTTCTCACGAATGGATGGTGTTGTAGAGTCCGCTTTTGAGCGGACGTTTCCCAGGGCTAACGCTAAGCTAACGGCTAACGCTAGTTAGCTTAGCCTAGTACTAGTCTAGTATAGCCACTGTAGCACTTATTTTTCAGCAAAGAACGTGCAATAAACAAAACGGATACATTCACTGTGTGTTCTGCCTCTCATTTGTTGATGAAACAAACCACCATCAACACAATTGAACACCAAAAGCTGAGTTTAGTCTCATCGGCTCCGATTGTTAGCTTACATGCTAACGTGAATGGAATATGCCAGTATAACAGTATAGCATTGTGGCTAGCAGCTAACGTTAGTTAGCCAGCCAGCACCAAACTGATGATATCAGTAGCTAGATAACATTAGAGCAGTGGTGCCCAACCAGTCGATCGCGATCGACAGGTAGATCGCGGGCTGATTTCAAGTAGATCTTGATTAATAAAATGCGATTATTAAAAAAATTTAAAATTAAAAATGTTTTTCTAAATCAACTCTTCCTCTCCTTGTTAACTACAACAAGCAATGCTGTTTGTTATTTAAGATGAGGTCGGACTCGGCACTGACAGATTTGTGTTCATTATGCTGCTTTTATAAAGCCTCAAATGACGGCTTACAATATACAATTTTGGCTGGTAGCTCTCGGGCTAGGTGGTAAATAAAAAAGTAGATCTTGGTTCAAAAAAGGTTGGGCACCCCTGCATTAGAGACACCACTGGTCTAATAGAAATAAATGCATTCGAACAAGAAACCAATGTATAGACATAGCAATGGCAAACAAAATGGCCAGGCCTAATGCGATTGCGAGCCAGGGAAGTGTTGTGCTTTGTAACATGGCTTCATGTTTTCATCCACTGAGCTGTGAGGCTCCACATGCTTGTTTTTGGTTGAGTGCTGAACTCTCAAATTGCCCATAAATATCGTTTTTGTGGGTATTGTCCAGTTGTTGCTGTGTGGTTTTATCTGCCAAAAATTCAAGCAAGCATGAAAGCATTACGACGTTGTGTGTCACGCCCCCCGCTCCCGAGACCACCTATTTCATCGGTCCAGGTTCAGCGCCCCCGGGGACGAATCAGCGGGGGGTGGGGACGGGGGGGAGCGTTCTCACTCAGACAGACACACCCTTTTCTGGTTCGACCCGCCGCTGATTCGACCCCGAATGGTGAGTGAGAAAGGCCCCTTAAATAACAGTATAAAGTGGACAGTCCCTGCAGTACTCATCACTGCTTCAGGTTAAATAATATACAGTAGTATGTAGTGGTCAGTACACGCAACCTGCAGTACTCATCACTGCTTCAGGTTAAATAATATACAGTAGTATGTAGTGGTCAGTACACACAACCTGCAGTACTCATTACTGATTTAGGTTAAATAATATAGTATGTAGTGGTCAGTACACTCACCCCGCAGTACTCGTTGATGGGTCTCAGTCGTTTCATGGCCACATCTCGGATATGACTCCTCCTGAACAGGATCTTCCCTGGAATCAATCAGGAACAAAGGCATTAGGGATCTATGGTAGAGATGGCTTAGTTCTCACACATCAGCTCTAGTTACTCACATACATATATACATTTGTCCGGCAGCGTGGCTACATGAGTTGAGCTCCGGACTCATGAGCGGAATATCACCGGTTCGAGCCCCGGTCAAGGCTGCTGTCGGAAAGTGGTGTTGTTGTCCAGCAGGGGGCACTCTGTCCTCTGTACTAGTCAGTAACAATGCCCCTGTTACGGTGATAGGGACACCATACAGCTGCGAGTGCCGTCCTTCGGATGAGACGCTAAACCGAGGTCCTGACTGAATTTGGTCGTTAAAGAACCCAGGGCGCCTATCGTAAAGAGTAGGGGGTTCCCCGACGTTCCTGGTAAAATTCCCAATCAGGTCTCTCACATCAAGGCCACCTAATCATCCCTTCCCCTTAATAGGCTGATATCAATCCCTGTCTCCTGAGCCGTTCAGCCATTGTGTAGTGTGATGTGTGCCGGATGCCAGTGTATGGCAGCCATTGAGCCTGCGTAGTTGGGTGCTACCAGTGGTGGTGAAGGAGGCAATTTCCACCCTACATTGTAAAGCGCTTTGAGTGTCTAGAAAAGCGCTATATAAATGCAAGTAATTATATATAATGAAAGTGTTAGTTATTTCTTTAAGTAAGTTGGTAGGAATGGTAGATGGACAGGACTCCAGCAATGTGACATATGGTTAATAGAAACAAATAGAAACACGCTGGACATCACGGTGCACACATGTACCCAAAAGGCGGATGACCGTTGATGTCAACCAGCCTGCACAACAACATGTGGCTTTGTCACATGTAACACCAGGAATGTGATTCATGTTATTCAATGTCCAACGCTCTCGAGGACATGTTGGTGAAACAGGCAAGACCTTTGAAACAATGTATTTCAATTAAAAGAGATGACGTGAAAAATCCTGTGGCCAGACATTTTGAAAGAGGCCGGACACCATGGTTCCTTTTGGGAATCCCAACGAGAGCATAATATAGTAGTAGTAGTAGTAGTACTAGTAGTAGTAGTAGTAGTAGTAGTAGTAGTAGTAGTAGTAGTAGTAGTAGTAGTAGTAGTAGTAGTAGTAGTAGTAGTAGTTTATTCAGTCATCATCTCACACAATACAATATGCACAATCATTTAACAATATTTGATTTTACAGTGACTGAAAAGGTACAGACTGAAGCATAATGCTTATACGTGCCTGTAGGGCTGAGCCCAAACGTTAGAACGTTCGAACCTTCGTTCGTTACGTTGGCATTCAAATTCTAAATCAACATTGGAATTTTTTATCTTTTTTTTTTCATTTTTCTATTAATTCTGTTTAAACCAATGGGGTTTTTCTTCACAGTTGCAGATAAAGATTAGGATACACTAGGGATGTCCGATATTATCGGCCTACCGATATTATCGGTCGATATCGGCATTAAAATGTGATATCGGAAAATATCGGTATCGGTTTTCAAAAAACCTTTATTTACCCAGGCAAGCAAGTAAGAACAAATTCTGATTTAATTTATTGTCAAAAGTATGCATAATGTTGTGTTAATTCCACAACAAGAGATATGTAATGTTAATTACCTGAAATTATTCAGTTTTGGGGGGGGGGGGGGGGGGGGGGGGGGGCCCTGCATATATCGGTATCGGTTGATATCGGTTGATATCGGTATCAGAAATTAAGAGTTGGACAATATCGGTATATCGGTATCGGTAAAAAAGCCAATATCGAGCATCCCTAGGCTACACTAATATTATAGTATTAAAAGAAACTGATGAGTTATATTCATTAAAGAAAGTTGATTTAGTTGGGTTGGGGCTTCTCCCTGGGCTGGGTCTGGGGCTGGAAAGTTGATTTAATAAAAAATAAATAAAGACTCATTTAATCAGATTAATCACTTTATGCAAATTGAGGATTTAGTTTGAGGATATACAAAAAATTATAATAATAAAAGATGTATATATCTTTTTTTTATTTTAATTTTTTTAACGAAGGTTCGAACGTTCGTTCGAAAACCCCTGACGAAGTTCGAATCCCAAAAACAGGCTTCAGGGACAGCCTTACGTGCCTGTCCTATATTCTTAACTAAATTAAGACTCCAAAACAGTATTCTAAAAGAAAATAGCAAAAAACAGTATTATTCACCTTTGTAGTTTTCAAAAATAGCTTTACAAACCATTTTCTTAAAAACCAAATTACTCATTCTTAACTGTATATCAGCATTGTTCCACAAGTTAACCCCGATAATAGAAATACACCTCCTTTTAATCCCTTTCTTAGCGTTTTGAACAGTAAATTTACAAATATCTCTCAAATCATATTTTCTTTCATGTATTGAAAAAAAAACTTTGCACCCCGTCTGGGAGTAACTTTGCTTTAGCTCTGTACATTATTTGCATAATTTTATAATAAACCAAATCATTAAATTTCATAACATGAGACTTTATAAATAATGAATTTGTGTGGTCATAGTAACCAGCCTTAAAAAGGTTTAGCTTTTGCAGTAAGACTATTGGATTTACAGTGTCGATTAAATGTGTTTTTAAATGTCGATAATATAAGCGCAAAACGGCTGCCGTGTGAATATGGTCAATTTAAGGAAGACCATCTGTAACACCAAGGAGGCTTTCTGGATTTACAGTGTAATCTTCTAAATGTTTATTTCCTAAAAAGAAAAGTAATAATAAAATAACATTCTTACTGTCCTCTACTACCACTCCTACTCTTCCTACTAACATGTTTCTACTACTATGCACTCAACACTGCAGCACTCAAGTGTCAACACTTTGATGAACATTGCTACTCAGCTGATAGAGTTGTACCCTTCCTGCTGACTTGTCGTACAGAACTTCATGAACTAAGTCGCTTTGGATAAAAGTGTCAGCTAAATTACAATATGTTAATGTAAATGTACAGGCATGAACAGGGACTTTACAATTAAAGACTTTTGTCCTACATTGTTAATCTTTGTTGTGACACACAGCCTACGCTCTGTGTAGATTTGTACCTTTTATATCTGTTTACACCAGGGGTCTCAAACTCGCGGCCCGCGTGCCAATTGCGGCCCGCTGGATGATATTTTGCGGCCCCCTACTTGACATCAAAGTTTAGTGTTAGTGCGGCCCGCGCGCAACTTGTTGCCGAGTCGTTGTGTGCGAGTTGGATGTTTTATTTATTTTATCACTTGTAGGCTACCATAGCGCAGGCTCATGACAGCAACGTTACGTTAGTGACTTGGTTGAAACGTGATTTCGGAGTGATACCAAGTGGAAGGAAAATATATCCAGTGCATATGGCAGGCATTCTCGAAATTCTCCGCTGTCTCCTCTGCAAGCGGTGTCTGTGTCTGTCTGGCTACTCTGGTCCAATCACATTCAGCGTCCCGTCAGCGTTTCTCCCCCCCACCCACAGTCTGCGAATCAGAGAAGAGTAGGGCGGGTTTTCACGGAATGAGTGTTGTCTCTTTCAGCGGGTCCGAGTCAGAGCGAGAGTTGACAGCGCATCTACTGGTAGTCTAATCTGCAGGTACTGTAGCTAGTAACCTCGTTCCCAGTTTTACAGTCTCTCCGTGAGATAGATGTAGCTTAGTAGCCTAGTTTCGCCAGCAGGCAGTTAGTAGACAAATATGGCATGCTCATGCTGAATGCGTGCATCCTCCCAGCACCAAACCAATGTGCCTAATATGCCAAGAAACGGTAGCTCTTGTGAAGAGTGGCAATTTGAAACGCCACTACGAAACAAAACACAGTTATTTTGATGCAGCCTTTCCTCAAAATTCAGTGCTAAGATCCACAAAAATAAATGGAATGAAATCATCATATCAAGCTGCAAGCAGAATTATTGTTAAAGAAAGCTATGTCACAACGAGAAAAAGCAACCAAGTCCTCACTCAGTGGCATGGGTTTTGGGTGTTGGCTAAACACAAGGAGCCATTCTCTGATGCATACATAATAAAATAATGTATGACTGAAGTGATGGAGACCATGTTTGAAGGCAAACAAAAGCAAATCCTCCTCAAATAGCACAGCAACTAGAATA